>NC_057806.1:44944447-45244447 GCF_018294505.1 Triticum aestivum | reverse complement strand
TTAGTCAAAGTCTTCAAACAGATATAAACAAGCACACAACACAGTAATGAGGAAATGAAAGAGTTGAGGAAATAGAACCAGTAGGCTTGGTGAAGACAATGATTTGGTAGACCAGTTCCAACTGTTATGAAAGTTGTACGTCTGGTTGGAGTGGCTAGGTATTTAAACCTGAGGACACATAGTCCTCATCATATTCTCCTTGAGCTAAGGTCACACAGACCTCGCCCAATCACTCATGGTAAGTCTTCAGGTGAATTTCAAACCTTCACAAACTCGGTCACTCGGCGATCCACAATTTCCTCTTGGATGCTCTAGACCATGATGCCTAACCGTCTGGAAGATGCACAGTCTTCAAAGGTAACAAGCGTCGGATCCACGCAGGATCAATCTCTTTAGTGATGCTCAATCACTTTGGGTTTGCAGGTGTTTGGGTTTGGGTTTTCCTCACTCGATGATTTTCGCTCAAAGTCCTCAGAGGATGGGATGCTCTCAAATGACAAGTGTCAGTTTCTCTCGGAGCAGCCAACCATCTAGTGGTTGAAGGGGGCGACTATTTATAGCCTAGGGAGTAGCCCGATATGATAAGACATAAATGCCCTTCAATGATATGACCGTTAGGTGGGTAGATATTTTGGGACAGCTGGCGCGTGGCACAACAACGGTCGGAAATTTGAGGTTCAAATTCCTTAGGGCTATCATGTTCCTCACTTGTAGGCAATCCGTACTGGTGAATTCCTAACTCCTCGGTCAGAACAAATTCCTCAGAGACCAGAAGAACTTCGTCTCTGTCACTGAAGAAATTGACTGAACTATATGAGATTTCCAATGGCTTCACTCGAAGGGATTGATAGGTGTAGGATTTTGAGTTGAGAATCACTTGGAAATTTTTTCTTAGTATTTTCTCGACCCCCGGTATGGTGTTTCCTATGACTAAGGATGGCAATTTTATCCATGGACGTGAATATCCGCGGATACCCGACCCGAATGGATAGGGTTTGAATACAATTTTATACCCATGGACAGCGCCCGAACCCGACCCGACTAATCATGGATAGGGCATGGATATAATTTTATACCCGTGAATATACCCGAACCCGACCCGTAAGTGTATACCCTGTCCACTTTTCTTTATTATAATAAAAAAATGAAATTTCCCTAATCCCCACCGAGTAATTACTCCACCGCTCCTTCCCATTCTCATCTTCTCAGGAAACGACTCGTCAATTGCCATTAAGGATCTTCTCGTCTTCTCGACTCCTGCAGACCTAGATATAGCTGGCACCACCGTCCACATGTGGTGGCGCACAACAGCAGCCAACTCCACGGGTAGATGGCTGGCCAGCTCCATCTGCATAGATCGCCTCGATTCCTCCATCTCAGCTTTTCCAAGAACACAGCATACCACCGGTTCGCACTTGCGGCATCGAGGTGGCGCACAATGATGCAGCATGCGGCGCCGTGCACGACTAGGAGTATGGCGCGCACAGGCGTGCAGCAAGGCGGGCGCAGACCACGACGAGGAGTAGTATCGCGCCATGGAGGCGATGACCATGCAAAGCAACCAGCCATCAGGTAAGTTTTTTGTTCCTGCTCGTGTATGTGTAGTGTTCTTGTGCATGGACATGCATGACGTGCTTGTTCGTGACTTTGTATTAGTGATTGGAGTAGAGAACAAGAGATTTGTAGTGGTCAATTTCTGTTTACTAGTTCGTGGAAAGAGAAAGATGGACTTTACTGCATTACTTGATATGTAGTGGTCAATTTTAGTCAGATTAGATAACAAATTTGACTACAAAGTGAAATCTGACTGCAAATCAGTGAACAAGATATTTGTAGTGATGAATTTTAGTCAGATTCCACTTTTGTACACATGACCTGATCTATAGATATGCATGTTAATTAGTAATTCGTTCTTTACAAAATCAGTCAGTTCATTTTTTAATTTCAATCAAGTGGGCTGTGAACGATTCATACGAAATTAGAATCTAACGTATTAATATCCATTTGCTCAACTTGGTCCATGTCATGTGCTCAACTTTGTCAGATATGTACTGAAGAAAAGTACTCACAGTCTGTGGCTTTAGTTATTATGTAGTTTTTTTGGTTGTAAAAATTACAATTTAGGTACCGAATTTGTACAGTTCGGACAAGAGATTTGTTTCAACTAAAGCATGTGCTCAACCATGTCATGGGCAGTAAAGGTCTCATAGTCCATGGCTTTAGTTATTAGTTACTTTGGTTGTAAAAATTGCAATTTAGGTACATAATTTGTACAGTTCAGACATTATGTACATGGTACAATACTGGTTGTTTATTTCCATGATCTTAATTATCGTTTTTATGATCTGTTCACATGAAGGATGAGTCCGAGTCTATCATAACTAAAGCTTAGTCCGTCATGCAGTGAAGAAGGAAGATGTTGGCTAGAAGAATACCTTCCTTCATTTGTAATGAGAACAGTGATGTACTTATGTCTCTTGGCTGTAAGGAACTAAGACTTAGAATTATGTTGGGCTATTCCTATGTCATTTTGTAATAAACCAAGGCTGAGAGTTTATGTTACTATTCCTATGCCATTCTGTGACGAACTAAGGCTGGAATTTTGTACTTATACTTATTTGATGTTTAGCTATGTCATTCCATGATAATCTGAGAGCTTATTTCATGTGGTGCACTTCTCCAATGTCATTTTGTGAGCATTTGAAAAGTTATTTAATGTTGTGAAGCTGTGCAATGCCATCTTGCGAGAATCTAACTTTATGCGAATGTTGTGCAATGTTATGTGATCCTTCAAGATATTATACATATGTGTGTTGATAGGACCCGATGGATATCCATCGGTTATGGATATCCAGCGGGTTTGGACATGGACACAATTTTCTGCCCATGGATATTTTCATGGATGGGCAAAGAACATCCTCGTGGATTCGGATATGGATTTGATATTGTTCAACCCGGGCCGAACCCGATCCATTGCCATCCTTACCTATGACTCAAGAAAGAGAAAATGAAGCTAAGAAAACAAATGTCTTCATGCTTCATATTTCTCGAATGAATACCAAGTCTTCAAGGTCACACCAATTTTTTCACTTTCAAAGTCTTCAGAAAGTCTTCAGTCAAAGAACTTCATTTTTAGGGGTCGACTTTCTCGGTAAATATCGAACTCCTCATAAACTTACAGACTTGTGTACACTCACAAACGTATCAGTCCCTTAACCTATAAGTCTTCAATACACCAAAATCACTAAGGGGCACTAGATGCACTTACAGTAGACTACTGTTCATAGAGTTTTAAATAGTGGGATATGTCACGGCTAAAGTGTTAGCGTGCTAAATTGCGCTATTTAAAACGTTATAGCGTGGACATAGCATCCTATTTAAAACTATGATCGGTCATGTGCCCTCAAATTTGTATAATCCATTGCATGGTGTACACAATCGAAGCCGAAAATTGCGCGGTTCCGTCTTGTACCGGCAGGGCCGTCCATTGTGTTTTAAATATTGATGCAGCACTGTGTAGTATAAAAAACAAAGCATTTTGTTCTCAGGAATATATAGCTATACAACATTCAAACAGGATACACAGGTCCCATCAAAGTCAGTTTTTGGTCACATGACATAGCGTCTTGCATGCATGTGCTATCCATTCCCTCTTTCTTTCTCTCTCAAACTAATGCATACATTTAGTTCACATTTGCTAACTTAAAATCATTCGTATCTCTTAAACCAAACTTCCAATTTGAAAACTTTTTATATATTTGAAATCATGTCGCAAAGATTTTTAAAACAAGACCGATTTTGGATACATTTCAAATAAGTTAAAATTCATGAGACACATTTCACATATTTCACCCGATTAAAACCTTATGAATAAAATGGTTTCAATCAGTTCACAAATTCACATTTCAGTTTTGTGTTGTTTTTCACATTCAGAACTTACATTTCACTTTTCACCGACTTGTTTCAGATAAATCACATCTATTTCAATCGCACATTTGGAAATGACCGTTTCACAAGTTGACATTTCAGTTCATATAATCGGTTTCACAAGTTGACACTCTTGAAATAAACTGTTGGATATTTTGAAATAATTGGTTTCACAAATTAACATTTTAGTTTTGTATTGTTTTCACTTTCAGAACATGAAATTCACTTTCCACGGGCTTGTTTCACAAAAAACACATGCATTTCAATTGCACATGTTTGAAATAACATGTTTCACTCTTCTGAAATAAACTGTTACACATTGGAAGTAATGAGTTTCACAAGTTAACTTTTCGGTTTCATATAATTTTTCACTTTCAGAACATACATTTCACTTTCCACTGACTTGTTTCATAGAAACACATATATTTCCATTGCACATTTTTTAAAAAGATGATTTTCACTTTTTTGAAATAAATTGTTACACATTTCAAAAAAAAGTTATGAAAAATAACTTATGAAATAACTTATTTTTGCTCTTTTGAAATAAAAATGTTACATACTTCCAAATAATTAGTTTCTCAAGGTGTCATTTGAGTTTAATAGGTTTATGTGAAAAGTGTTATTTTCACATATTTCTAGTGAAATAGGTTTGTTTCAGATTTTTATAGTGAAATGTGTTTATTTCACATATGAAATGTGAAACATCGAAAATTAAATGTGTTTGAAATGTAACCAAAATTGGTCTAGTTTAAAAGTTCTTGACGCCAGGAGCTCAAATATATAAAAAGTTTCAAAAACAAGTCTATAGTTTAAAAGATATGGTTGACTTAAATTCTCTAATAGGAAATAAAGTCTATGGATTTGTTCCGCATGTAGAGTGGGAGGAGAAACTTGCATGGGTACTGTCCCTGACAAAAGGTGTATTTTGGAGTCCATTATGCTGCCACTGTTTTAACTAAAAATAAAGATACAAAAAAATATACGGTGCTATACAATTAGGTGGGTCATACATTTTTACAAATCTAAGAACAAGTGGATGGCCCTAGATCTACCGGCACATCACGGAAAACGCTCAAAATGACTTTGCGTGTACACAATATGTTTGGAAATTGGGTTGAGGATACACAAGGTGTTTATTTCTCATGTCTCGGTTCGGGTGACTGCTCTGTGTTGGAACTTTGACCAACTAAGAATAAAAAAGTTGACAAAAAAGAAGTTTCTTTTCATTGTAGGTTAGAGCAACTCCAATGGGGCGACTCATTTCGTCCGCCCGCATCCGTTTGGGTCGGCGCGGACAAAAATGGCGGCCCAACGCGCCGACCCAAACGGACGCGCGTCCGTTTTTCGTCCGTGGGCGACCCATTCCAGGCCCAATTTTGAGTCGGATTGCATCGGCGCGGACACGAGATGGACGCGAGCGCGCCTACTCCTCTCCCCGGGCCCGCCTGTCGGTGGCAGCCACCACCATTTCACCCCATTTCCCTCAAAAACGCTCCTGCCCGCGCGCCCCCCCGCCCCCAACCAGCCATGGAGGACGCCATCGACCTCGACGCCGCCGCCGGCCTCGCCTCCCTCGCCTCGTCCGGCACTGTCGCCCCCTCCAGGAAAGGCAAGCCTCGTGCCCCGTGCAAGACCGCCACGGCGGCCAAGCCGAAGAAGGCGCTGACGCCCGAACAGCGGGCAAGGGAGCCGGCCAAGAGGAAGGGCCGGAGGCACGCCGCGGACGCGAGGGATGAGGACGCTGCGCAGGCCCCCGTTGTCGCCGCCGCGCAGTAGGAATTCACCAACGCCCGCGTTGCCGCGGCAACGAGGGAGGCGCTCTACATGCTTGGGGTAAACCCTAGCCAGCACGGCCTCGTCCAAGCCACCGTCGCCGCGGCCAGCACCGGCTCGTCGGTGTTTCCTCGGATGGTGATGCCCGACTCACCCCGCGCATCGGCTTGCAACCCGGTCCCCGGCTTCCACGTCTACCCGCAGGCCTCCCGCCTCTCTGGGGAGTGCTCACCCCGCGCATCGGCTTGCAACCCGGTCGCGCCTTCCACGCCCGCGCCCGCGCCCATTGACCTCAACGCCACCCCGGTGGTTGGTGGCTCGTCGTCCGGCGACACGAGGAAACGCGCGCGACAGGCGCCGGCCGGCGGTCTCCCGGACGCCCATAACCTGTTCGAGGAAATGTCGTCCGCCATCGACGAGGACTACATGCAACACCTCATCTTCGAGGGTGGTACGCCGGGCGCTGGCTACGATCCCGAGGAGACGCAAAGCCAGGACGGCCGTGGGGCGTTCACGCCGGCCGCTGGCTATGATCCCGATCAGGCGGCCTTCATGTGTGATCGGGTCGGCATCGACCTGGACGGCTTCCCCCTCGACCACGAGTTCCCGGACGACTATGCACTACTAGGGAAAAGCCTACCAGCAGCGAGGGTTTTGGGCCTCTCAGTAGCGCGGGCACCGGCGCTACTAATAAGGCGCTACAGCTAACGTATAGCAGTAGCGCCGGTAGTCCCACGCTACTGCTATACATGAATAGCTGTAGCGCTCTTTGGGAAAGGGCGCTACTGATATTATCTGCAACGCTGTTTGCTGGGACGCGCTACTGACAATGCGGCGCTACTGCTAAATTTCCTCCCTCGCTACTACTAGTTTAATTATTAGTTTTTTTCCTGCGTATCTGTTTTATATTTGTTTTGTATTTGAATAGGCTTTATACAATAATCTTTAGCATATCATACACATACAAATGTAATCATAGCATATACATATAATTAGTCTCATCAAATCATGTCATCATCATAATCATCATCCAACACAAAGTGGTCTCTCGTCATCATCTCGAAAATAGCGATACAAGTCTCGAATGATATGCAAATACATCGTCATCCATCTAAACAATGATATACGCGAGAAGAGCTATCACTTTGAGAACATGAGTTCGTATCCCTCTTTCGCATTAGCATGAACCTCTAAACTAACTACTGCCTGTCGCTCGGAAACCAGAAGGGCCTGACACTCCGGCCACTTGTCGTATATATACTCCTGGCATAGCACTTCTTCGCCATCTATGATCTATGCACCTGCATCATCACATGAGTCGATGATATGCAACATATATAGTTGAGCAACAGAAAGAGACAGACTTGGCAAAAATAAAAACAACATATCATAAGCATAAATAACAAAGTTCATCGTACCCCAAAATGCCCTAACTAGAGTGTTTTTCGCTAGTCGAGGAGGAGGACGGTTTAATTACATCACAAATAAAGTTTCACCGTGCATAACTCAAAGTTTTGTCATACAGAAAGTATGGACTAAACGGACACATTGTCATATATCGACAATCACTCCAACATGTCGTTCCATCCTTCCAAGTCAGGGAGATAGTCCCCGAGCCTAGTGAAAGGCTTCAGGTCGAGACGCTGAGAGGCTATCCATGTTCGGACGCCTTCCCACGACATTTGTCCTTCTCCGTAGAACATCCCTGTTTTTCCGACGACCTCTTTCATGATGATTTGGGCAAGTTCGCGCTGGATGTTATAGAACTCAGCTCGAAGTCGATGATCCTCGATATCTCCTATGTCCTTTGCCCATTGCAGAATATGGGCATCGCCGGATCTAGGTGACATGCGAAGGTTCTGGTGATCCCGTCTGTACTCCAGCATGTGGTGTAGGACATAGAATCCATCATTAAGAGAATCGTTCGGTTGCTGGATGCAACAGAAGTCGGTCTTATGGCCGAAGGCGACCCTGCCGCCCCTTCTCTTCTTGTCCCTGACCTCTCCACCCCTTGCTTGGTAGTAAAACATAGCACTGTCGAGAACATCCTTGATGTGGGTGTAATCCTTTTTGTGAATGTTCTTCGACGAGTCCAAGTAAAGAGCGTGGGAGAATCGGGGGTAGAGGATGATGAGGACGGCGCGCCCGCCGCTGCGCAAAATAAGTCCTCAAATTAATTAGCCTCCACCGTGCAAATGAATGATTGAAATCGAAGGAAGGATAGCAGCGCGGATGACTTACACGGGATGATAAGGCACGAGAATCGCCTCCTTGTCCTTATTGGCGAGCATGAAATTGACAATGTAATCCCTCGCGTATTCACGGTGATTTGCGCAGACTCCCAAGAAGCCCTCGTGCATGTAGTACGGGTCGGCGACACAGATATGAGATATCTGCTCAACCCCGACGATGTAGTTCATGTGCAAGGCATAAAGGCGGACAAACGTAAAATCCAGCTTCTTCACGTGAAACATGTCGAATATGTAATCGAATCGGCGGAAGAACTTATCCATGGGGAAGCTGTCGACGTACGACATTTGCCGCGGAACGTTAACCACGTAGAGTGGGTATCCTGGATCTTTCGAGGCGATGAGGTCTTTCTCTACCCGTAGCACATCGTCATGAAGTCTCTTTAGATCGCCGCATCTGGCCCGTAGCGCTGTTGCAGGTAGGATTGGTTGACCGGGAATATGCCATTTATCCGCACCGGGGATATCTATACGGTCCTGAAGCCGAGGCTGCTGAGGCGGCTGGATCATAGAAATAGCTTTTTTGCCTTTCCTCGCTCTCTTCCTAAACTTCTTTACTACCGGAAGGTCGTCCATAATATGTTGAGACGGAAATTTAGGCACCGACTCATGACGCTCAAACCCTGAGGAGGCGCCAGTATAGACATACTGTTCAGCAGCGCCATCGTCGTCCTCATCCTCATCCATGGCGACATCATCAGCGACTAATGGAGCCTCCTCCTTACCCCGTCCACTATCACCCAACCCGACACCCGACGATAATTGGGTAGGTGGGGTGTTGATGTTCATACCTTGCTGAGGCTGCGTGCTCGTGGGTGTGCTCCCGGCCGCCTCCAGACGAAGTAGACTCTTTGGCCACAACAGGACCCACCCAGCATTGCAACAATCACCAAGACGCCGCGGTGTCTCGTCGTCATCCCCCAGTAGTACTGGAGGAGGCAAATTCTCGTCACACTGGCCATGGAAACCTTGAAGACGTTCGGGGGGATCAGCCGGCTATGGAACAATGGTTCCTTCGGCTCCGTTATCGTTGCCTTCCCCACGTCCACCTTCTGGTCACCGATGGTGTACAGTATGGTGCACGGGATTTCGTGGCCTGCAAAGAAAAGTCTGCGACGTGAGACATCCGAAAGGCAACGAAAACGGGAGATTATACATTTATATTGAAGGGGGCCGGTGTGACAGGTACCGTGAGGGCGTTGAGCTCAGCCAAAGACGAAGCACCGCCTAGCACGTCCGGTGCAGGAGCCGGTGTGGGAGCAGGTGCAGCTGCAGGTGCTGGTGCAACGCTAGTCGAGCTGCTCCCCGCCAAGAAGTCAGCAAGGGGAAAGTCCGCTGCATCTTTTTTTGGATTTTGCCTGGTCCAATTGAAAATGGCCGGAACCAAGGTAGTAGAAATATCTAAAGCCACCTGTTTTGCGGCAGCTACCGCTGTTGCGACTGTCTCAATTGATTTCTTCTCAACCGCAATCTCAACCCTCTTGTCGATGTTTTCTTCATTTAACCTCCGTCTTTCCTTTCTCTCCTCCGTGGTCTCACGGTAGTACTTCTTCCACGTGGCGCCATCTCCGACACCGTGCACGCGTCCATACGACGGTCAAGTATCCACCGGTTGTTGTTTCAATATGTTCAACACCCGGTTGAATGGAGTGTCCCACTTGGGCTTGGCCAATGCCTCAGACGGCAAGTCGCTTTCGGCCGCAATCCTGTGCTGCTCTCTCTGCAAAAGACACAACGATCGTTTACAAATATGACTAACGTGTGCAGTCGAATTGATCAGAAACTAAAATTACCAGCAGTCTCATGAACTCCGTAATGACCGGTGTTGTCTTGTAAACCTTTTTCACTGGGTCCCAACGGTGCCGGGTCCTAAGGACGTCACGCTCGTGCGGGACGGTGAACTCCGCCAAGGGGTCTGGGATGCCCAGACTCGCTGCTTCCGCGTCCTCCTTGGCCCATTTGGACCTCTTTCCGCCGTAACCACGGCTTCCGAGGTGGTGGCTCCCAATGTTCCTCTCTTGAAGCCCCTTCATGTACTTAGACTTTTTTTGGCATCTTCGGCCTCGCAAGCCTCCTTGAATATTTGAAACTGCTCTTCCGTGATTATCGGATTATCCTTTACAATCTCGGAGTAGGGTTCCTTCTTGTCGATGATCCTTGCTTTCACTCGATTTTTCCAGGCGGCCAACGCGTCGCTAAACTTGGTCATGGCGTGTTTGTTTATCTTCTTCATTGCCGGGTCCTCATCTGGATCTTTATAATCCTTCTCATTCCGGCCCGGGAACAAGAATATCTGGTGAAACTTCTTTAGGAGGGAGCTCCTCATATTTTCTATCTTCTGTAGTTTCTCATCATTGATGGTGGCGGTTGTCCGTATGATGCAGCCTATTTGATTGCCGTAGCATCGACGCGCTTCCTCGGGCGCCGTTGGCTCAAAATTGCCGTCGTCCACCTCCGTGACCACCACTCTAGTAGTCCTGAGTTTGTTAGGAACCCGTTGCCTCTTTGCTTTCGGTTCTACACCGGCTCCGCTCCCCGAGGCAGCGCCGGTCTCAGTCTCAGCGCCGGTCTCGATGCCTGTCTGAGTCTGAGCGCCGGTCTCAGTCTCAGCACCGGTCTGCGTGTCGGTCTCAGTCCTCGATGCCACTGGTGGGCCCAGCAATAACATCAGTTGATCATCGATAAGGCTAAAAAATTTGTCAGCCGCCCGGTAGGCGTCGTCGCAATCACCAGAACCCTGTCCTTCATCGTTGCTAGCCATGTTTCCTATGATTAAATCTAGTCAATTAATTCTAGACCTAATAAAATGAATAATGACATAAAAAAGGCCTATTGTTTTGCAGGAACGTTGACTCCTTTCTGGTGCGGCAAATCACACGGGCACTCGATATGTCCTAGTTTGTAGCACAAGTCATGCCGAAATTCACAGAAAATTTCGGCATGACCTTTGCTAAAAAGTGTACAAATCGAGAACCTGAAATTTGCCGGAACAGAAATGAATCAACATTCCGGCAAAATATATATAGGCCACTCAGCTTCATTGAAACAACAAAGCCACTTGGGCACAAACAACATGACCACTTCAATGAAAAGATATAATCAACAATAAAAGTCTAGGAAGGGATCATCTTTAAAATAAAACTTGCCTAAATAACCTAGATAATTAACCTAATCAAACTAGTTAACCTGACTAGTTCTCTGTCAAAGCCCTAACTAAGTTTTTGCACTAACCTAGGTAATTAACCTAATTAAACTAGTTAACCTAACTACTTCTCTGTCAAAGCCCTAACTAAATTTTTGCCCTAACCTAGATAATTAACATAATTAAACTAGCTAACCTATGCAAGAGAGAGAGGAGGGGTGGGGGCTTACAGAGGATGGCTCCGGTGGTGGCGAGGGAGGCAGTGGTGGCGAGGGAGGCAGGGGCGTCTCCGGTGACGGCGAGGAAGGCAGGGGCGTCTCCGGTGACGGCGAGGGAGGCAGTTCTGGCGAGGAAGGCAGTTCTGGAGAGGGAGGATCCGGTGGCGTCGACGACGGCTCTGGTGGCGTTGATGAGGCCGCGCGGCTTCGTGGCGTTGGGGGTGGCTCCGATGGCGTCGACGACGCACGGCTCTGGTGGCTCCGGGGGCGTCGACATCGGCAGGAGACGGCGGCGAAGTGGGGCGATGACGAATCCGGGAGACGGCGGCGGGGTGGGTCGAGAGATTTGGGGGGCAAGTGGTGGCCGGGAGGGGGCGGTTTTTGGTTTAAGTCAAAACTAGCGGTAGCGCGTTTCGCAGAACGCGCTATAGCTAAGGTAGTTATAGCGCTTTTTCCAAAACGCGCTACTGCTATACATATGTAAGTTTCTTTCTTTTTTATTTCCTTTTCTGTTTCTATAGCGGGGGTCCTCGAAACGCGCTGCAGCTGTGTTAGCTACAGCGCCTCTTACTAACACACGCTACAGCTAAGCCTTTCTCTGTTTTTTCGCTTTTTCATTTATTTTGCTTTACATTTTATTTTTTTTCTTTCTCCTTTTTCTGTTTCTTTCATTTTCATTTACTTTTCTATTTGTTTTTCATTTTATTTTATTTCCATTAGCGGTAGCGCTGTTACAGGGAAACGCGCTGCTACTCATGCCCTAGCGGTAGCGCGCTTCCTGCAAGGCCGCTACTGCTATGCATAGCCCATCGTTTCAGCAATGGGAATATTAGTAGTAGCGCTTTTACGGGCACACGCGCTACTGCTAGAATCGTATCTGCAGCGCGGTTTATTCTGAACCGCTACTGCTATCTAGCACTAGCACCCTTTTTAACCCGCGCTGTTGCTAAATTTTTGTGTATAAGGTTTTCCCTAGTAGTGAGAAGGTGGATCGAAATCATAAATGGGTTAAGCGTCAGTTTGGTTCATTTCTTCACAACATGACTGCTACACACAATGCAGTGAAGAAAAACCATTACTACCTCCATGAAGTCTTCGGTCGCACCTGGGCCATTCTGTCACATCTATATGGTGAAGACGATCTGAAGAAAATGGGTCTCAAGGAAGATTTTGACTAGTCTGCACCTCCACCGAAGAAATTCAAGAAGGTCAAGGTTCCTTCTCTGGTGGCCAGCTCATTTTCTTCATCGCGCGACACCGATGAAAATGAAGACTTGGACGACACTGCGGCAGGCCCTACTACAACAAACGACCCCAACAATGCTGGTGCTCCTTCATCAACTTGATATTCTTCAGGGGCGTTAGTCCTCATATTCGATCCTTTTGGTCATTTGATGACAAAGGGGGAGAATTTTGAGTTAGCCTTCAAGCGGGTCTTTCTATATGGGCGTTTTTTTATATTAAGTTACAACTCTCGTTCTTCTGAGACTTTATTGGATCGAGTCGTATACTTAAACCCGATGGTGCTCTAATACTTTTGATATGTTTTTCTGCATGCTTATTCCTCATATATGCTAATGCGTACATGCTGAATTACATATTTCACCACATTTCATCATGCATTTCAAACTCTTCATTGTGATATGTCAAATGTGTGTATGAATTACAAGATATAGGGGGAGATCTCCATGATTCAACTCTTCAAGTGTGCATTGCTTCAAAAGCAAATTCCTCACTATGCACATCTTCAGGGGGAGTTCTTCTATATCTTGCAATCAAATTCCTCAACACAATGGCAAGTGCTTCAACATATCCCATTGCTATCGGGTCATCAAGGACGAAGAGAAGTTTAAGGCACAATATGCCGCGCTCAAGGCACGTGGGGGGAAGGGCGCCGTGGAGGATGTTGGAGAGGACGAGCCGGCACGGCCGCGGGGGAAGACCAACTCCAAGAAGGAGGACAAGCGAGATGCGGCCACCAACGCCTTGATCGCAAGCGTGGACGGCATGATGAATAAGAAGGGCTCAAGAGAGGAGGAGCGCCGGCGTTTCAAGGCGGAGCAAATGGATGCTTTCATGGAGATCCAAAGGAGGAGGCTTCATCTTGACGCCGAGAAGCAAGCCAAGATGTTCGAGCTCGAGGCGGAGAAGCAAGCCAAGATGCTAGAGATCGATGCCGCCAACGCCAAGACAAAGGCGAAAGAAGTGGCTCTTGCAAGCATGATGACCGGGGTGGAGATCATGAAGGTGGATCTCAACGCCTTGTCGCCAAGGAAGAGACCGTGGTTCGAGAAGATGCAGGCCGACATGCTCAAGTTCAACGACGAGTGATCTATGACGTCGAGGGGCCATCTTTTTTGTATGCCGGCAGGTGTGCCGGCATGACCACAGGAGCCGCGATGGCGTGGTCGAACTCAAGTGACAGCCCTGATAGTTTGGGGGTGTCTAGTTTGTTGTGGTTATGCATTTCGTTTCTCTCATGTCTAGCAGCGTGCATGTTCCTACGACAGGAGAATGTGGAGAAGATAAATAATGATGCAAAGTCGAGGAGAGGACGTCGCTGAGTTCGATGTCACGCACATGCTGTGGGGCAAACCGAGCAGCCGGAAAGTACTTCCTCCGTAAAGAAATATAAGAGTGTTTAGATCACGGATCATTAAAGTAGTGATCTAAACGCTCTAGCAACTAGCTACTTGTACAATGTATATTCGCCCTCTTCTCTTTACATTTTTGGTATTTTTGAAATTATGAAACAATTGATGGATCTAATTCATCTTGTCTGTGTATATGCATGAGAGGTAAGAGTATAAAATAGATCTGAGCCGCTGATCTTATTAATTAGTGGCCTGATTAACTTTTACCTTCTTGCCTCCCATGTAAAGAGAGGAGGTAAGAGGGACCATGTTAAAATTTGCCTAGCAAAGTATGACTTATTTTGACCTATAGAGGAAAAAAAAAATATCATGTCCATGTTATTTAACTGGCACCACTCATTCGAATCTTGTCTTTTTGTTTTATCTAGGACATCAATGATCATATCTTTGGATACATATTTGCAAGTAGACATGACATAACACTGCTGACATTTATGAATTATTTCACAGGATAATATCGGTTGCACAAAATCTACTCTTTGGTGTAAGTATTGTTATTAAATGGACTAATCTAGGACTTGAGAAGACGGGAAACAATTCTCGTCACATCATCGGTCCGGTAACTCGATCAAACATGCATATTAACACCCTTCATCGCACACGGTTGAGCCAAAATATGTGTGATATGCCTACCATACATGAAGGCCCGCGCCGACCCGTTTGTGAAGTGCTAGACTGAAATGGTGCTTGTCTGATGTGTAGCACATGGAACAATATTGCCCTAGAACGTTCATTTGCATTGTGAGACCCTACATCACAAACGATCCTTTTTATGTCCACTTGCGATGTGTGGCACATTACACACGACTTGTAATTAATGACTGTGTCTGATGTACTTGCACATTATATAAGTCAGGTCGCCTCTGCAATCCTAACCATCTAACTCTTTGACACCCTCCCCCCTCCCCCCCTCTAAATGATATGGCACAATGTGCATGGGTGGAGCCGACGCCCTTATTCTCTTCCCAAGGTATTTACATGGGAGAAGGTCGAGTGATGCAACAGCTCTCCCGGGAGGCAAGAGGAGGTTGTCGCACCACGCGAGGACCCGAGACGAGAGGAGAGGAGAAGGAGGGTAGGCGATGCGATAATATGCTGGGGTGGACATGAGGAGGTGGCACCGACATGTGTGTGGTTGGTATTGATCCAGGGAGAGCCCCCTTCCGCCCAGAGCAATTCCGTGGTCCGTGCAATGATCCCACATCCGGTGTCAGAACGAAGGAGAAGTTGGGCGAGGTGAAGGACAACAAAATTTTTATTTTGTTTTCAAAAAAATGGATTTTACTTTTCATCCGGGCTCATTTGAGCTCGGGCTAAGAATAGTTGTGTCCCCACATAGTGCGCCATGATTGTTCATGTGGCCTCAAATTTCTATCTGTTGTTGAATAGGGCATCGCCTATTTGGCGCTGCAGGCGCCCGTTAAAGTGCAATCTTGCAAACGGATGCCTGCAACAGTCCAAACTGGGCCGGCCCATTCTAACTTTTCCCTTCCTGTTTTTCTTATTATCGAAAGGCCCCCTTCCGCCTAGAGCAATTCCGTGGTTCGTGCAATGATCTCACATCCGGTGTCAGAACGAAGGAGAAGCTGGGCGAGGTGGAGGACAACAAAATTTTTATTTTGTTTTCAAAAAAATGGATTTTACTTTTCATCCGGGCTCATTTGAGCCCGAGCTAAGAATAGTTGTGTCCCCACATAGTGCGCCATGATTTTTCATGTGGCCTCAAATTTCTATCTGTTGTTGAATATGGCATTTCCTATTTGGCGTTGCAGGCGCCCGTTAAAGTGCAATCTTGCAAACGGATGCCTGCAGCAGTTCAAACTGGGCCGGCCCATTCTAACTTTCCCCTTCCTGTTTTTCTTATTATCGAAAGGTCCAAAAAGAATGATTCCATGGTGATCCGAACTCGCAACCTATCGTTGTAAGCGGTCGCCTATAGCCACCAGGCTATCCACCGACGAATTTATGGATGGTTCATTTTTTTTGTTCTACAGCTCGATTTATTCTTTTTTCTTTTTTCTCGTTTTTTTGTTTTCCTTATTGAGCGAGTTTTTAAAATTCGTGAACTTTTTCGTTAAATTTGTGAACTTTTTTTAAAAATCGATAAACTTTTTTATAAATTCGATGAACTTTTTTTAAATTTGATGAACAATTTTTTAAAATTCGATGAACTTTTTTCAAATTCGATGAACTTTTTTTAGGTTTGATAATCTTTTTTTGAATTCACGAACTTTTTTCATTTTTGTGAAATTTTCCTTTCAATTCGTGGATTATATGAATGCCTTTTCAAATTTATGTTTTGTTTATTCAAAGAATTTATAGGGGGTTATAAAGTACCAATATATGTTTAATGTTTGTACTGTATGACAAATTAAAGAGCTGTGTTTTCCTAAACTAATCAGTGGACTGAGGTTGGTCCAGTTGTTAATCCTTGTGAGGCCCTGTGCGCTTCAAAGGAATTTCGTAGGAATCGTACAGGTATCGTTTCCCATGGGAAAGTTTCATTTCGATCCGTTCGCTTCATAGGAATGACAGTGTCAGTTTCTCCGGAAAGGTGTGATATCCTTCACTTTTGACGGGAAAATGAACATCCGCCAAGATCTCATGTTTTCACGGATGGCCGAGGCGAAGCGCAGGTTTCAGACTAAACAAATGAATATACAGCCAATAAACAACTCTCCCTCAAAAAAACAAAAAAAAAAAGCCAATAAACAACTCCGTGGTGGGCCATAGGCTGGAGATTCTTTGCATGCAGCTGAATAAAAAATTCTGAACAGTACACTTCAATCAAGTTTCCGTGGGCAGTTGATGCGCTCTCTCCGAACGCACGCCTTTTACCTCTTCCTTCGTTTTATACCTTCCTCTGTTTTAGAATTGCGTCTTTATCCAATCCTGCAACTTTTTCCAATCCTCTTGTTTAGATTCCTATGGGCCGAACGGGGCCTGAATATTTACATGGGCGTGACGAGTTCGACTCCCGGTTCTCCGGAATAAGCGTTGTATTTTTTTCCTTCGCTTTTTTTCCTTCTCAGCAACTTGCTGGGCCAGCCCAGTTCGCGTCGGTACGGACGCCAGCGGCGCGACCTGTCGGCTTACAGCGCTGAGAGCTCCTCGCCAGCGCCTTCAGCGCCCACTAGCGAACCCAGCGCCCGCTGCGTCGCTTGCATGGGCTTGGCCCAGCAACGCGCGCTGGCTCCCGCTCGCTAGCCGCCCACTCGATCGCTGGTTCAGGCAGCACGCTCGATCGCTTTTTTTTTTCTCTTCTCGAGAATTGCTACATTATGTCATGATTTCTCTTAGGAAAAAACCAACCGGTTTTCTACAGTACATACTCTGTTTCTTAGGAAAAAGTTCATCGAATTCGAAAACAAGTTCACCGAATTTGCAAAAAAGTTCATCAATTTTGAAAAAAAATCATTGAATACGAAAAAAAGTTCATCAAATTTGAAAAAAGTTCATCAAATTTAAAAAAGTTCATCGAATATGAAAAAAAGTTCATAGATTTTGAAGAAAAGTTCATCGGATTTGAAAAAAGGTTCATCGGATTCAAAAAAGTTCATCAATTTTGAAAAAAAATCGTCGAATACGAAAAAAGTTCATCAAATTTGAAAAAAGTTCATCGAATTTAAAAAAGTTCATCAAATATGAAAAAAGTTCATCGATTTTGAAGAAAAGTTCATCGGATTTGAAAAAAGTTCATCGAATTTGGAAAAAACTTCATCGAATTCAAAAAAAGTTCATCGAAGTTAAACAAAATTTCGCTAGATTTGAAAAAAGTTCAGAGATTATGAAAAAAGTCGACAAAATTTTGAAAAAAGTTCATTGAATTTGGAAAAAGTTCATTAAATTTGAAAAAAGTTCATTGATTTTGAAAAAGTTCACCCACTTTCCAGAAAAAAGTTCATCGATTTTGAATTTTTTTTATCAATTTTGAGAAATGTTCACGAATTTGAAAAAAAGTTCATCGCTTTTGAAAAAAGTTCATCTACTATCAGGAAAAAGGTTCACGAATTTCTTTCGCAAAAAAAAGTTCGCAACTTTGAGAAAAATGTAAAAGGACATAGAAGAAAATGAAAAAGAAGAAAAAGCCAAACAAACCACTCTTTGACACTTAAGGTTCGTTGGTCGGGTGGTTATGGCGTTGAAGTCTTTATAATCCCGTCGCGGGTTCGAATCCTGGCTGGCACGCACTTTTTCGCCGAATAGGATTTGGGTACAGCGCTGTCTAGGAGGGCAGATCCTATTTGAGGCTTTTCCTATTTGCCGCACGCTGCGGCAAAGTGTCGCCGCAACGCACAGGCAGCAATCGGTACCGAGCACACTGGGCCGGCCCAATTGGCTTTTCCTATTTGCCGCACGCTGCGGCAAAGTGTCGCCGCAACGCACAGGCAGCAATCGGTACCGAGCACACTGGGCCGGCCCAATTTGCAGAGCTTTGTGTTTGCGGTTTTGGGAACATTCTAGAGGTTTCCAGTCAGTTTTTCCGGTTTGGGAACCTTCTAGAATTATCCAGAACGTTTTTTTTTCTTTTTATGTGCTTTACATTTTTATTTTTGTATTCTATTTTATTTTTACTGTTTCATTTTTCTTTGCTTTGCTTTCCTTTTCACTTTTCTTGTTTGCTTTTTCAAGTTTATTTTTGTTTTAAGAAGAAGTTTAATTTTATTTGTTCAGAAATTCAAATAATATTCAGCGAATTTGATATAATGTTCGTTATTTAGAAAAAATATCATAATTTCGAAAAATGTTCGTAACTTTCAAAAAATGTTCCTGTTTGCATAATTTGTTCACAAATTCAAAATATGTTCATGTTTTCAAAATTTGTTCAAAATTCAGAAAATGTTTGGGGAATTACTTAAAACGTTCATGTTTTGAAAAAAAGGATCATAATTTCAAAAATTGTTCATGATTTCCAAAAATATTCCAGTTTTTTTAATTTGTTTACATATTCAAAATATCATATTTTCAAAATTTGTCCGCAAATGAAAAAGGTTCATATTTGGGATTTTCAAGTTGTTCTCAGCTTTAAAATTTTGTTCTGAATTTTAAAAGTTGTTCCCATCCCCAAATTTTGTTCACCAATTCGAAAAATGTTCACAGTTGTCAGAGGTGCCATGACACATATGCCAAAGGATGGCTTATCATGATGGAGGAGAGTAATATGTCACCGGTGCCTGAAAACGGGATAAGGTGTAAACATGTGCACCGACGCATCTTACCCAGGTTCGGGGCTCTCCTAGGAGATAACACCCCTAATCCTGCTCTACGGGGTCTTCGCATGATCACTATGTCAATAGAGTGGCTACAAGGTTGCTCCCAGAGTTGTTTGGCTAGAGGAGGAAGAAGGGCATGGCTAGCTCTACTCCTCACTCTATGTGTGTGGGTTGTCTATGATGCTCTACCCTTTGCATGGGCGCCCTGGGGGGGTTATACAGACCTACCCCCCAGGGGTACAATGGTAACCTGGCCGGGTGTAGGACCCGACTGTCAGTGTCTTTGGTCACCGGCTTCTCCGCCGGCTGCTGGGGCCCGCCGCCTGGTGGGTCCTACCGACTATCTCGTACTTCGCCGACAGGCCGCGCCCGTCGCTTGCGGGTCCTGCCGGCTGCTTAGTACTGTGGCCGCACCACTGATGATGCACGCTTTGTCGGGGAGAGCATGGCTACAGTGTCGTCGACTGGTGGGCGTTCACTATAGCCATTCCCCGTCTCTTCTGATTAATGGCGCACAGACTTTAGGGAGGGGAGGGCCGCCATCTGGAAGTCGGCCTCCTCCTGAGCCGACTGATCAGGGCTTGCCGCCTTCTGGCTTCTCTCGGACAGGTATACCCATATCTGCCCAAATCATCTGTGAAGGTCAGAAAATAATGATACCCGCCGCGAGCCTCAACACTCATCGGACCGCATACATCGGTATGTATTATTTCTAACAAGTCAGTGGCTCGCTCCATTGTTCCGGAGAACGGATTTTTAGTCATCTTGCCCATGAGGCATGGTTCACAAGCATCAAATGATTCATAATCAAGTGATTCCAAAAGCCCATCTACATGGAGTTTCTTCATGCGCTTTACACTAATATGACCTAAACGGCAGTGCCACAAATATGTTGCACTATCATTATCAACTTTTGCATCTTTTGACATCAATATTATGAATATGTGTATCACTACAATTGAGATTCAATAAACCATTCACATTGGGTGTATGACCATAGAAGTTTTTATTCATATAAATGGAATAACTATTATTCTCTGACTTAAATGAATAACCGTATTGCAATAAACATTATCTAATCATATTAATACTCAAGGCAAACACCAATTTTTTTTTATTTAGGTTCAATACTAATCCCGAAGGTAGAGGAAGTGTGCGATGGTGATCGTATCAACCTTGGAATTACTTCCAACACACATCGTCACCTCGTTCTTAACTAGTCTCTGTTTATTTTGCAACTCCTATTTAGAGTTACTACTCTTAGCAACTAGACCAGTATCAAATGCCGAGGGGTTGCTATAAACACTAGTAAAGTACTTATCAATAACATGCATATCCAATATACCTTTGTTCACTTTGTCATCCTTCTTATCCACCAAGTATCTGGGGTAGTTCCACTTCCAGTGACCATTTGCTTTGCAGTAGAAGCACTCAGTCTCAGGCTTGGGTCTAGCTTTGGGCTTCTTCACGGGAGTGGAAACTTGCTTGCCATTCTTTTTGAAGTTCCCTTTCTTTCCCTCGCCCTTTTTCTTGAAACTAGTGGCCTTGTTAACCACCAACACTTGATGCTCTTTCTTGATATCTACCTTCACCGATTTTAGCATCGCGAAGAGCTCGGGAATCATTTTCGTCATCCCTTGCATATTATAGTTCATCACGAAGTTCTACTAGCTTGGTGATAGTGACTAGAGAGCTCTGTCAATCACTATCTTATCTGAAAGATTAACTCCCACTTGATTCAAGTGATTGTACGTAGTACCCTGACATTCTGAGCACATGCTTACTGGTTGAACTATCCTCCTCCATCTTGTAGGCAAAGTACGTGTCAAAGGTCTCATACCTCTCGACACGGGCATGAGCCTGAAATACCAATTTCATCTCTTGGAACATCTCATATGCTCCATGGCGTTCAAAATGTTTTTGAAGTCCCGGTTGAAAGGATCGATATAGTTGACTAGAGGGGGGGTGAATAGGCAACTAACACTTTTTAGCTTTTCTTTAACAATTTAAACTTTGCATCAAAGTAGGTTGTCTAGAAATGCAACTAAGTGAGCAACCTATATGATGCAACAAAGATTAGTACACAAGCATGCAAGAGATATAACACAAATAAGCTTGCACAAGTAAAGGCACGAGATAACCAAGAGTGGAGCCGGTGGAGACGAGGATGTGTTACCGAAGTTCCTTCCCTTTGAGGGGAAGTACGTCTCCGTTGGAGCGGTGTGGAGGCACAATGCTCCCCAAGAAGCCACTAGGGCCACCGTATTCTCCTCACGCCCTCACACAATGCGAGATGCCGTGATTCCACTATTGGTGCCCTTGGAGACGACGACCGAACCTTTACAAACAAGGTTGGGGCAATCTCCACAACTTAATTGGAGGCTCCCAATGACACCACGAAGCTTCACCACAATGGACTATGGCTCCGCGGTGACCTCAACCGTCTAGGGTGCTCAAACACCCAAGAGTAACAAGATCCGCAAGGGATTAGTGGGGGAATCAAATTTCTCTTGGTGGAAGTGTAGATCGGGGCCTTCTCAACCACTCCCGAGCAAATCAACAAGTTTGATTGGCTAGGGAGTGAGATCGGGCGAAAATGGAGCTTGCAGCAACAATGGACCTTAGGGTTGGAAGAGGTAGTCAACTAGAGGAAGAAGACACCCCTTTTATAGTTGAGGACAAAAATCCAACCGTTATCCACCTACCAGCCCGCGACCAGCGGTACTACCGCCCCAGACAAGCGGGTACTACCGCAAGGCCATGCGGTACTACCGTGAGCAATCGCGGTACTACCGCAGCAGCAGCAGTAGCTAGGGCAGACCTGTAGCACAAGGGCTGAGGACGGAACTACCGCAGGAGCGGTACTACCGCCCCCCCTTGCGATACTACCGTAAGGCAGGAAACCCCTAGTCTGGGAAGAGCTAGGATGAATAAAAATACATCCGTGCCTACATCCGTTGGAAAACGGACGAAGCAAAAACCCGACACAGTACTACCGCAGAGGAGCGGTACTACCGCCTGGCAGCTGAGCCAGGCCGCGCACGGTACTACCGCGTAAGGGATGCGGTACTACCGCGGTGGCACGGATGTAAAAAATTACATCCGCCCCTACTACCATGATGGAGCGGTACTTAGCCTGGGGGCCATGGTACTACGACTCTAGAGGAGCGGTACTATCGTGGGCACCTGTGATACTACCGCGCCGTAGTACGGTACTACCGCGGGTGCTTGCGGTACTACCGCTCCAGGGAGCAGTACTACCGCAAGCCCATCAACACCAGCCAGGACAAGGCAAAGAGGATAAATGGAGGATGCTCCAAAGTGCAGGGGAAAGGAGGGGACAAGGAAGAAAATGTGTACGTGATGATTCCACCCGAACCTTTCCGATGCGAACCCCCTCTTAATAGTACGGCTTTCCTATGACTCAAAACCACCAAAAAGAAACGTAGAAAAACACCGTCTTCAATAGTCTTTGAGGGGCACCAGGCCGTCTTATGCCTAGCGATGAAACATCTGGGAAACTCAAGGCACACGATTAGTCCGCAAAAGCATTGTCATTAATCACCAAAACGCCTTAGGGATTAATATGCCCTTACACCGGTTCTAAGCCGTAAAGCATGGCGCACTAAACTATTAAGTAGTCATCATATCGAGCTTGCCAAATGTTCATAATGTCTGCATCTGCTACTGCAATAGGTCTGTCACCTAGCAGTGCATCAAGGACATAATTCTTCTGTGCAGCAATGAGGATAATCATCAAATCATGGACCCAGTATGCATCATTGCTACTAACATATGCCAACTTATTTTTTCTCTAGGAACATATCAAAAAATAGTGAAGCTACAATGGGAGCTATTGATATACAACATAATTTGCAAATACTATCAGAACTAAGTTCATGATAAATTAAAGTTCAATTAATCAAATTACTTAAGAACTCCCACTTAGATTGACATCCCTCAAGTCATCTAAATGATACATGATCCAAATGAACTAAACCATGTCCGATCATCACATGAGATGGAGTAGTCATCAATGGTGAACATCTCTATGTTGATCATATCTACTATACGATTCACGGTATGCAAGATAATATGCTTAAAATCCTAATATGCTTGGTATGCAAGATTAATAATAAAACTTTCTTGTGAGTGTGTTGAATACTAAGAAAAGTTTGATTCTTGATGATTGTTTTGAGATATGGAGGTAATAATATCAAAGGCATGCTAGTTGAGTAGTTGTGAAATTGAGAAATACTTGTGTTGAAGTTTGCAAGTCCTGTAGCATGCACGTATGGTAAACGTTATGCAACAAATTTGAAACATGAGGTGTTATTTGATTGTCTTCCTTATGAGTGGTGGTCGGGGACGAGCGATGGTCTTTTCCTACCAATCTATCCCCCTAGGAGCATGCGCATAGTACCGAGGTTTTTGATGACTTGTAGATTTTTGCAATAAGTATGTGAGTTCTTAATGACTAATGTTGAGTCCATGGATTATACGCACTCTCACCCTTCCATCCTTGCTAGCCTCTGCGGTACCGTGCATTGCCCTTTCTCACATTGAGAGTTGGCGCAAACTTCACCGGTGCATCCAAACCCCGTGATATGATACGCTCTTTGACACATAAACCTCCTTATATCTTCCTCAAAACAGCCACCATACCTACCTATTATGGCATTTCCATAGCCATTCCGAGATATATTGCCATGCAACTTTCCATCATTCCGTTCATCATGACACATTCATCATTGTCATATTGCTTAGCATGATCATGTAGTTGACATAGTATTTGTGGCCAAAGCCACCGTTCATAATTCTTTCATACATGTCACTCTTGGTTCATTGCATATCCGGGTACACCGCCGGAGGCATTCATATAGAGTCATCTTTGTTCTAGTATCGAGTTGTAATCATTGAGTTGTAAATAAATAGAAGTGTGATGATCATCATTATTAGAGCATTGTCCCAAGTGAGGAATAAATAAATAAAAGAAAAAGAGAAAGGCCATAAAAAGAGAAGGCCCAAAAAAAGAGAAAGGCCATAAAAAAGAAAAGGCCCAAAAAAATGAGAGAAAAAGAGTGAAGGGACAATGTTACTATCCTTTTACCACACTTGAGCTTCAAAGTATCACCATGATCTTTATGATAGAGAGTCTCTTGTTTTGTCACTTTCATATACTAGTGGGAATTTTTCATTATAGAACTTGGCTTGTATATTCCAACAATGGGCCTCCTCAAGTGCCCTAGGTCTTCGTGAGCAAGCAAGTTGGATGCACACCCACTAGTTTCTTTTGTTGAGCTTTCATACATTTATAGCTCTAGTGCATTAGTTGCATGGCAATCCCTACTCCTTGCATTAACATCAATCGGTGGGAATCTCCATAGCCCATTGATTAGCCTCGTTGATGTGAGACTTTCTCCTTTTTTGTCTTCTCCACATAACCCCCTTCATTATATTCTATTCCACCCATAGTGCTATGTCCATGGCTCGTGCTCATATATTGCGTGAAAGTTTATAGGTTTGAGATTACTAAAGTATGAAAAAATTGCTTGGCTTGTCATCGGGGTTGTGCATGATGAGAGCATTCTTGTGTGACAAAAATGAAACATGACTAAACCATATGATTTTGTAGGGATGAACTTTCTTTGGCCATGTTATTTTGAGAAGACATAATTGCTTAGTTAGTATGCTTGAAGTATTATCATTTTTATGTCAATATGAACTTTTGTCTTGAATCATTCGGATCTGAATATTCATACCACAATTAAGAAGAATTACATTAAAATTATGCCAAATAGCACTCCGCATCAAAAATTCTGTTTTTATCATTTACCTACTTGAGGACGAGCAGGAATTAAGCTTGGGGATGCCTGGTACGTCCCCAATGTATCTATAGTTTTTGATTGCTCCATGATATATTATCTACTGTTTTGGACTATATTGGGCTTTATTTTCCACTTTTATATTATCTTTGGGACTAACCTATTAACCGGAGGCCCATCCCAGAATTGTTGTTTTTTTGCCTATTTCAGTGTTTCGGAGAAACAGAATATCAAACGAAGTCCAAACGGAATGAAACCTTCGGGAACGTGATTTTCTCATCAGATAAGACCCAGGAGACTTGGACCCTCCGTCAAGAAAGCCACGAGGCGGTCACGAGGGTGGAGGGCGCCCCCCTAGGGCGCGCCCCCTGCCTCGTGGGCCCCTCGAAGCTCCACCGATGTATTCCTTCCTCCTATATATACCTACGTACCCCCAAACGATCGGGGACGAAGCCAAAAACCTAATTCCACCACCGCAACTTTCTGTATCCACGAGATCCCATCTTGGGGCCTGTTCCAGAGCTTCGCCGGAAGGGGAATCGATCACGGAGGGCTTCTACATCATCATCCAAGCCTCTCTGATGAAGTGTGAGTAGTTTACCTCAGACCTTCGGGTCCATAGTTAGTAGCTAGATGGCTTCTTCTCTCTTTTTGGATCTCAATACAATGTTCTCCCCCTCTCTCGTGGAGATCTATTCGATGTAATCTTCTTTTTGCGGTGTGTTTGTTGAGACCGATGAATTGTGGGTTTATGATCAAGTCTATCTATGAATAATATTTGAATCTTCTCTGAATTCTTTTATGTATGATTGGTTATCTTTGCAAGTCTCTTCGAATTATTAGTTTGGTTTGGCCTACTAGATTGGTTTTTCTTGCAATGGGAGAAGTGCTTAGCTTTGGGTTCAATCTTGTGGTGTCCTTTCCCAGTGACAGAAGGGGCAGCAAGGCACGTATTGTATTGTTGCCATCGAGGATAACAAGATGGTTTTTTATCATATTGCATGAAACTATCCCTCTACATCATGTCATCTTGCTTAAGGCGTTACTCTGTTTTTAACTTAATACTCTAGATGCATACTGGATAGCGGTCGATGAGTGGAGTAATAGTAGTAGATGCAGGCAGGAGTCGGTCTACTTGTCTTGGACGTGATGCCTATATACATGATCCTACCTAGATATTCTCATAACTATGCTCATTTCTGTCAATTGCTCAACAGTAATTTGTTCACCCACCGTAGAATACTTATGCTCTTGAGAGAATCCACTAGTGAAACCTATGGCCCCCGGGTCTATTCTCATCAAATCAATCTCCATCACTTTATTATTGCTTTGCTTTTTTACTTTGCCTTTCACTTTTCACTTTGCATCTCTATACCAAAAAATACCAAAAATATTATCTATCATCTCTATCAGATCTCACTCTCGTAAGTGACCGTGAAGGGACTGACAACCCCTAATCGTGTTGGTTGCGTTGAGCTATTGTTTTTGTGTAGGTACGAGGGACTCGCACGTAGCCTCCTATTGGATTGATACCTTGGTTCTCAAAAACTGAGGGAAATACTTACGCTACTTTGCTGGATCATCCTCTCCTCTTTGGGGAAATCCAACGCAGTGCTCAAGAGGTAGCAGGAGAGTAGTAAATTTTCTATGCTTGTAGATCATGAAAAGAATTCTTTAGGTGCTGGTTATATTGTTGAATTCATTCATGATGCTACTGAAAATTATTATGAGGGAGGAACATATGCTTGTAGGAATTGCAATAATATCAAGTTTCCCCTCTATGTGCTTAAAATTTTGAAGTTATGCTTGTTTTACCTTCCTATGCAAGTTGATTCTTGTTCCCATAAGTTATTTGCTCACAAAATCCCTATGCATAGTAAGTGGGTTAGACTTAAATGTGCTAGTCATATTCTTCATGATGCTCTCTTATGTTTCAATTCTTATCTTTTATGTGAGCATCATTGAAATCATCATGCCTAGCTAGGGGCGTTAAACGATAGCGCTTGTTGGGAGGCAACCCAATTTTATTTTTGTTCCTGTTTATTAATAAACAATTCATCTATCCTGTGTTTAGATGTGCTTTTATGCTTTTAATTAGTGTTTGTGCCAAGTATAACCTTTGGGAAGACTTGGGGAAAGTCTTTGCGATCATGCTGTAAAAAACAGAAACTTTAGCGCTCACGAGAATTGCTGCCATTTTTATTTGGAGAGTGCTATTTAGTTAATTATTTTTTCAGATGATTAATAGATAAATTATTCAGATCCAGAAATTTATTTGAGAATTTTATGAGTTCCAGAAGTATACATTTGATCCAGATTACTACTGTTCTGTTTTTGACAGATTCTGTTTTTCATGTGTTGTTTACTTATTTTGATGAATCTATGGCTAGTTAAATAGTTTATAAACCATAGAGAAGTTGGAATACATTAGGTTTAACACCAATATAAATAAAGAATGAGTTAATTACAGTACCTTGAATTGGTGATTTATTTTCTTATACTAACGGAGCTTACGAGTTTTCTATTAAGTTTTGTGTTGTGAAGTTTTCAAGTTTTGGGTAAGGATTCGATGGACTATGTAATAAAGAGTGGTAAGAGCCTAATATTGGGGATGCCCAAGGCACCTCAATGTAATATTCAAGGATAGCCAAGAGCCTAAGCTTGGGGATGCCCTCGGGGCATCCCCTCTTTTGTCCTCGTTCATCTTTAACTTTAGTTGGAGCTATATTTTTATTTACCACATGATATGTGTTTTGCTTGGAGCGTCAATTTTTTTTGCAAGGATTTGATTGCTGTTATTTAGAACAATGTTTTGCATCTTTTATTTCAATAAAAGTGGTATGGATAGCCTTTACTATGCATATTTTAGAAGTCCACATGTTGCTGTTTGAAAACAGAGAGTTTACCGCTGTTGCAATAATTCCCTAGAAAAGTCAGAATGTGATAAAATATTGAAACCTTTTGAATATTAAGCTCTGATAAATTTACTACAGTTGGAATTTTCTTTCATAATTTTTGGAGCTAGGGAAGTATGGATGTTGCTGCACTCTTTACAGACTGTCCTGTTTAGGCAGATTACTGTTATGTTTGCATTGTTTGCATATGTTGGCTTCTTTAATGATTCTATTTGAGGATAGGACTATTAAATATGCAGAGGCATTTAGTAGGCAATGTTGAATAATAATTTTAGCGATATTCTACAGTAGAGTATGATAAGGTTTTGGCAATGGTTTATACTAACTTATCTCATGAGCCCTTGTTGAGTTTTGTGTGGATGAAGCTTTTGAGATTTAGGGAGACTGTGATATGAGAGGAATTAAGGAGACACAAAATCTCAAGCTTGGGGATGCCCAAGGCATCCCGAGATAATATTTCAAGAAGTCTCAAACGTCTAAGTTTGGGGATGCCCCGGTTAGCATCCCACCTTTCTTTTTCAACAACTATCGGTTAGTATCGGTTGATCCTAAGTTTTTGCTTCTTCACATGATGTTTGCTATTCTTAGAATGTCATTTTATTTTGTTTTGCTTGCTGCTTGAATAAAATACCAAGATCTGAAATTCTTAAATGTTAGATAGTCTTCACATAGTTGCATAATTATTCGACTACTCATTGATCTTCACTTATATCTTTTGGAGTAGTTTGTCGTTTGCTCTAGTGCTTCACTTATACTGTATCTTTTAGAGCACAATGGTGGTTTTATTTTGAAAACATAGATGAACTCTCATGCTTCACTTATATCATTTTGAGAGTCTCTAAACAGCATGGTAATTTTCTTTGGTGTAACATCCCAAATTTTCAATTTGGAATGTTATACATTAGATCATCATTGCATATCATATTTATTTGCATTTTGGTTGATCCTAGAAATTCTACGCAACTCAAGGACCCTCGGAGAGAGAGTTGGGGACTTCGTTATTTTCATATCTGAGTTTTCTCAAATTTTGAAAATCGAATCATTTGATTTTATTTATTTTATCTTCAATTATTTCTATTGTAAAAATATGAGAGAGGGAATAAAATGACTTTCCCAAAATAAAGAAATATTGAGGATTTAATAATAAAATCAAATAAGTTTTTTTGGATTTATTTGCTATTTTATTTGAATTTAGGGAAAATGTGTGTTTTTCAAAATTGCATTTAGGCCCCAAATAAATGTTCATCCTTTGCGGCTTGATTTTAGAAGCCGGGGAAAATTTATTTCAGGATTTTTGGTGTCCGTTTAGTATTTCTTTTGTTTGTTTTTCTGCGCATAATAATTTAAAAAAAGAGTGTGAACCGACTTCGGGCCGTGTTTGGCCCGGACTCCTAGGGGGGGCTTTATATAGCGCGCCCCGGGGCCCGAATCAGCCCAAGCCGCCGCCGCCCTAACCCTGAGCCGCGCCCGAGCCCAGCCGCCGCCAACGAGGTCAATTCCGCCGCCGCCGCCGTTTTTTTAGAAAAACCGTTCAGTTTTTCCGTCAGTTTTCGTCGGTTTTTTATATCCGTTTTTTAAATAGATTGGTTTTTTTGGTTTAGTTATTTAGCGAGCGTTCGCTCGTTCGTTCGTTTTAACGAATGCGTTCATCGTTTAGATCCAGATAACAAACGTTCGTTCGTTAATATGTTCGTCATTTTTCTTTTTCTTGGATTTATTCTGTGATTTTTCTGATCGTGATTTCTGATCCGATTTTCCTTCTAGTATAACTTTTCGCTCGTTTATCGGAATCAGGCGATTCAAGCGCCTACAGTTTCATCTCGAAACCCTCTATCCGTTTAACCAACTCAAACAAGTTTTTGCCTCTGTAAAATTTGACTTAGATCCAGAATAGTAAACGAAGCTTGTTTCTTTTGCCGTTTGTCTTTCGTTGCTTCGTTCGATTTGGTTCTTTTTGCCAACCGGAGTTCTTAAGTTGAACTTTCTGGTTAGATCTCTTATTTGAGTTTTACCTGTGCATTAGTTGAGTACTTATTGTATGCTTGTTTGTTTGCGATAGAGTACCCAGACTGCGCCGCTCGCTACTTCGAATCGCTAGGTTTTGCGGATCACCAGCAAGGCAAGTAACACGTTGATCATACCTCCTACTACCCAGTTTTATTGCATTAGATCAATCCTCACACATTGCATGATTAGGAATCTAATTAAATTGTGGGTTTTGGGAAGTAGATGAGGTAGTACATATTACCTGTGTTATTATCAAACCCTTGGGAGTTACTTCTACATTTGCTTATATTGCCATGCTATGCTAGTAGACGTGGACTGGGTGAGTTTATCCATGACAGATGTGAGATTGTTAAATTAATGATTTATCTAAGGTGGCAAATTTAATACACATCTGGGTGGATTGAGGCACCTGGGTATTCCAACGATTGCCTGTTTTTCTTTTGGACCGCCACCGAGGCTTAAAGGGATCATGAGATTATTCATACTAGAAACTTCCGTGTGCAGCCACAAGCTACTATGGGCTCTAGCATAGTTGATTAAGTTGTGCGAACTCTTATAGTGGTAGACTAGCAGATGTAGGGGAAAGTAGGTGTAACGGTCTACCCGATCGTAAGGTGCTAGCGCTTCTGAAAGACTATGTCTCGGTCATCCGTTTCTCAAACACCATGAAGTGCGAGAAATCCCAACGGAGGAGATCGAGTCTTGTGGGGAAAAGTGCGCAAACCTCTATAGAGTGTATAAACTAATCATGATTAGTCGTTACCTCGGTTATGGACATCTTGAGTATCTAGTACTTGGATTATCATGTGAATCTCATCATGTTACTCTAATTAATTTGTTGGGGTTTTAATGATGATGCTTAATTGGGATTGAGAGGGTGTCTACACTCTCAATGTTTAACAACCACCATGATAGGTAAATAAAATTTATTCCTTTGTAGTAGGAAAAAATTGGCTTTACGCAAAATTGTAACCATAGAGCTTTCCACCAGCCAAATATGCATGCAGTATAGCCTTATTATTTCATTGCTCTCTTGTGTTACATTGCCAGCATATTCCATGTGCTGACCCGTTTCGGGCTGCAACGTTCATGTTGCAGACTTTTCAGACGACGAGTAAGGTGCTTTTAGGTTGTGGTTCTATACTCAGTGATGCCGTTGGAGTTGATGGACTCACTTATCTTCCAAGCCTTCCGCTGTTATCATTATTAGATGGCCTTATGCCATATTTATTGTAATAAGTTCTCTTTTGAGACACTAAATGTAATAAGTGTGTGACTGCTACTTTGTTATAAATCCTTCAAGTACTGTGTGGTGTCAGCATTACTGATCCAGGGATGACACCGGAGCACAGAGATTGGACCGTTTGAGGTCTGGTCGCTACAAGATGGTATCAGAGCACAGGCTGACTGTAGGACACGACCACTAAGCTAAAGCCCTAGATCACTCCTCACTCTTGTCATTCTGACTTCTCACCTTTTCTACTCTTTTAGGATGGTGGATGCAAGGAACAAGTTCACACAACTGGATGAAGATACACCCTTTGGACGTCACTTGAAGGAAGTCACTAGATATCTGAACATCGGAGTACCAAGCTTCACCGGGACCTACAACGCCACTTTACCTGAAGAGGAGAGCTGGATGATTCAAGTTCAAGTTCCAGGAAGGACGTTCATGCCAGCCACTGAACCCATAGAATTTTCTTTTGATGCACCAACCTGGAGTCTAGGAAAGAGCATGGCAGCTCACATCGCCATGGGACGTATTGGAGAAGTTTACCGCAATGATCTCAAGGATACTATCTACCAGATTTGTGGGCGCCGAGATGAGCAATGGGAGATGATCAGCACCAAGAAGGATAGATCAATGCAGCTTTCATCCAGGAGTTAAACCAGCACATTCGACGACAGGAGAACCAGATGTGCGCAGATATGATAGATCTGAAGAAGGCGAGGACAAGAATCATGGAACTGGAGGAAGAACTCAAGGCTACACGTGAAGATTATATGGAGGAAATCGAAGTGTTAATGGAGAAGAATGACGATCTGATCAAGAAGATCGGGATATTCATGGGAGGCCCTACACCAGTAGAAGAAGACAAAGAACCCAAGAAAATTCGCTCGGAAGACTACATCATCATCGACGACACCGACTCAGACCCAGATGATAGCGATGATGACTATGTTGATGAAGCTGGAGCAGATATCATGGAGTGTGCAACCGAAGAATATTTCTAGTAGACCACCCCAACAGTAGTTGTAGTCCACCATGTAAATATAGTAGTCCGGGCATTTTTCTGATAGTTAGACCAATTGTATGCCCTTGTTTGATTGAATGAAGTGAATTGTTTGCTTTTGCCTCATCTGCATATGGGTAGTGTTTTCTCCTTAGACCCCTCTCTATTCTTAAATCTCATCTTTTCTAAACCCCTCAGATGCCTCCGAGACGTGACCCCGGATTTACCTTCCCACCGGAGCTCACTCAGTTGATCCAGCAGCAGAACACATTAATCCAGTTGCTAGTCCAGAATCAGAATCAGGGGAATAACAACAACAACCCACCACTACCACCACCACCACCTGTTGATCACTTAGCCTGTTTTCTTAGGCAGAATCCACTGGTGTTTTCCAGTAGCACCGAGCCTATAGTAGCAGATGATTGGCTCCGAAAGACAGCAAGGGAGTTGACCACAGCAGGATGCACAGATGTGGAAAAGGTGAAGTTTGCCGCACATCAGCTTGACGGACCCACGACATCATGGTGGGAGAATTTCATAGCCACTTTCCCTATCGACACAGTCACATGGGACCAGTTTCAGCAGGCTTTTCGTACTGCCCATGTTTCAGCAGGAGCTATGGCCATGAAGAAGCGAGAGTTTCGCAACCTATGCCAAGGAGGACGGACAGTTGGCCATTATGTGGAGGACTTTAGTAAGTTAGCACATTATGCCCAGATGACGTTGCTACGGATGCAGCTAAGCAGGAGAAGTTTCTAGAAGGACTGAGTGATGAGTTGAGCATGCCATTGATGGTAGCAAGTTTCAACAACTACCAGGAGTTGGTAGATCATGCTCTTATGATTTAAGGGAAGCAGCAGCAGATTGAGAACCGCAAGAGGAAGTATGGACAAGGGAAGTACAATTCTGGAGCTCAGCAGAAGCCACATTTTACCCCTAGATCGGGAGGACATTTTCAGCATACTCATGGAGGAGGTAGCTCGCACAATCATAACGGCCCCAAGAATGGGAATGGGAATGGAGGAAGCAACGGCCAGAACCGTACCAACCCATCAACCCTAGCCAAAAGAGACCCGAGCCAAGTCACTTGCTTTAAGTGCCAGAAGATCGGACATTATGCCAATGAATATCCTGAATCCCAGAATGGAAATGGCAATGGAAGCTCTGGGAAGAAGCCGAACTCTTTCAATAGGGGACACGTGAACCATGCTAACGTGGAGGAGGTTGAAGAGCAGCCGGATGCAGTAATTGGTAAGTTTTTGGTTAAGTCATTTACTGCAATCATTCTTTTCGATATTGGTGCATCGCATTCATACATATCACGGGGATTTGTGGATAAGTATAACCTGCCCACTAAGGTTCTTAGAACACCCATGTTAGTAAGCTCACCAAGAGCGGAGTATATGGCCAGTAAGGGATGTTTTCAAGTGCCATTGAGTATAGATAGGCATGTGTTTCCCTCGGATTTAATCATTTTGGAATCACAAGGTTTGGATGTAATTCTGGGTATGGATTGGCTGTCGATGTATGGAGGAAACATCGATTGCGCCAGTAAGTCAATTTTGCTTACCACCCCAGAAGGAAGAAGGATCAAGTATGTATCCCGACATGTGCCTAAAAGGACTCAAGTAAATTCGTTAACATGAGTTGTGCAGGAGGAAGTACCAGTAGTGAAGGATTTTCTTGATGTATTTCCAAAGGAGTTGCCAGGCATGCCACTGGATAGAGACATTGAGTTTTTGATTGAGCTTTTGCCAGGCACAGGACCAATATCTAAGAGACCGTATAGGATGCCCGCAAAGGATTTGGAGGAGATTAAGAAGCAGATTAAAGAGTTACTGGATAAAGGTTATATTCGCCCAAGTTCTTCACCTTGGGGATCGCCAGTACTTTTAGTGGAAAAGAAGGATGGATCATTAAGGATGGTTGTTGATTATCGAGGATTGAATGAAGTAACCATCAAGAACAAGTACCCACTACCGATGATCAATGATCTGTTTGATCGATTGCAAGGACCTAAGATATTTTCCAAGATTGATCTGCGATCAAGATACCATCAGTTGAAGATTCGAGAACAGGATATACGTAAGACGTCTTTTACCACCAGGTATGGGCTGTATGAGTATACCGTTATGTCTTTTGGTCTTACTAACGCACCTGCATATTTTATGAACATGATGAACAAAGTGTTTATGGAGTTTTTGGATAAGTTTGTCATAGTGTTCATTGATGATATTCTGGTTTACTTCAAGAATGAAGTGGAGCATAAGGAGCATTTGCGTTCGGTACTTGGGAAGCTCATACAACATCAGTTATATGCCAAGTTTAGCATATGTGAATTTTGGTTGAAAGAAGTTGGATTTCTCGGACACATTATATCCAGAGAAGGTATAGCAGTAGATCCCACCAAGGTTGACACCGTGACAAATTGGGAAGCGCCAACAACAGTTGGAGAGATCCGGAGTTTTCTTGGACTCGCATGATACTACCGGAGATTCATTGAAAATTTCTCGAGGATTGCAAAGCCTATGACAGAGTTGTTGAAGAAGGATACCAAGTTCAAATGGACTGAGGAATGTGAGGCTAGTTACCAGGAGTTGAAGAAACGTTTGGTTACCTCACCAGTGTTGATTTTGCTGGATCAGACCAAGGAATATGAGGTGTATTGTGACGCTTCACGTAGAGGACTTGGAGCAGTGCTTATGCAGGAAGGAAGAGTTGTTTCATATGCCTTATGACAGCTTAAGTCGCATGCGTTAAATTATGCCACGCATGATTTGGAGTTAGCAGCCGTAGTGCATGCATTGAAAACTGTTGGGGAACGTTGCAGAAAATTAAAATTTTTCCTACGGTTTCACCAAGATCCATCTATGAGTTCATCTAAGCAACAAGTCAAGGGAGTGAGTTTGCATCTACATACCACTTGTAGATCGAGTGCGGAAGCGTTCAAGGGGTTGGTGATGATGGAGTCGTACTCGACGTGATTCGGATCACCGATGACCAAGTGCTGAACGGACAGCACCTCCGCGTTCAACACACGTATGGTACGGGCGACGTCTCCTCCGTCTTGATCCAGCAAGGAGGAAGGAGAGGTTGATGAAGACAGCTCCAACGGCAGCACGACGGCGTGGTGTTGTTGGTGCAGCAGTACTCCGACAGAGCTTCGCCAAGCACGTACGGAGGAGGAGAGGTGTTGGGAAGGGGAGGGGCTGCGCCTTGGCTTGTCCTCAGCAGCCCTCCCCTCACCCCTCTATATATAGGAGGAGAGGGGCAAGGGGGGCGGCCCTCTAGGGGAAACCCTAGAGGGGGGCGGCAGCCAAAGGGAGAGGGAAAAGGGTGGCTTGCCCCCCAAGCTAGGGGGGCGCCCCCCTTTAGGGTTTCCCCTCCCCTTGTCCTAGCCGCATGGGCCTAGGTGGGGAGGCGCGCCCAGCCCACTAGGGGCTGGCTCCCTCTCCCATATAGCCCATGTGGCCCCCCAGGAGGGGTGGCCCCACCCGGTGGACCCCCGGAACCCTTCCGGTGGCCCCGGTACAATACCGGTATGCCACCGAAAGTTTCCGGTGTCCGTTTAACCACTTTCCTTATATAAATCTTTACCTCCGAACCATTTTGGAACTCCTCGTGACGTCCGGGATCTCATCCGGGACTCCGAACAACATTCGGTAATCACATACTTGTCTTCCTGATAACCCTAGCGTCACCGAACCTTAAGTGTGTAGACCCTACGGGTTCGGGAGACATGCAGACATGACCGAGACGACCTCAGGTCAATAACCAACAGCGGGATCTGGATACCCATGTTGGCTCCCACATGCTCCTCGATGTTGTCATTGGATGAACCACGATGTCGAGGATTTGATCAAACCCCGTATGCAATTCCCTTTGTCAATCGGTACGTTACATGCCCGAGACTCGATCGTCGGTATCCCAATACCTCGTCAGTCTCGTTACCGGCAAGTCACTTTACTCGTACCACAATGCATGATCCCGTGATCAAACACTTGGTCACTTTGAGCTCATTGTGATGATGCATTACCGAGTGGGCCCAGAGATACCTCTCCATCATACGGAGTGACAAATCCCAGTCTCGATCCGTGTCAACCCAACAGACACTTTCGGAGATACCTGTAATGCACCTTTATAGTCACCCAATTACGTTGTGACGTTTGGTACACCCAAAGCACTCCTACGGTATCCGGGAGTTACACGATCTCATGGTCTAAGGAAGAGATACTTGACATTGGAAAAGCTCTAGCAAACGAACTAACCGACCTTTGTGCTATGCTTAGGATTGGGTCTTGTCCATCACATCATTCTCCTAATGATGTGATCCCGTTATCAACGACATCCAATGTCCATAGCCAGGAAACCATGACTATCTGTTGATCACAACGAGCTAGTCAACTAGAGGCTCACTAGGGACATATTGTGGTCTATGTATTCACACGTGTATTACGATTTTCGGATAATACAATTATAGCATGAATAAAAGACTATTACCATGAACAAAGAAATATAATAATAACACTTTTATTATTGCCTCTAGGGCATATTTCCAACAGTCTCCCACTTGCACTAGAGTCAATAATCTAGTTACATTGTGATGAATCAAACACCCATAGAGTTCTGGTGTTGATCATGTTTCGCTCGCGAGAGAGGTTTAGTCAACGGATCTGCGACATTCAGATCCGTATGTACTTTGCAAATTTCTATGTCTCCATCTTGAACATTCTCACGGATGGAGTTGAAACGACGCTTGATGTGCCTGGTCTTCTTGTGAAATCTGGGCTCCTTCGCAAGGGCAATAGCTCCAGTATTGTCACAGAAAAGTTTGATCGGCCCCGACGCATTGGGTATGACTCCTAGGTCAGTGATGAACTCCTTCACCCAAATAGCTTCATGCGCTGCCTCCGAGGCTGCCATGTACTCCGCTTCACATGTAGATCCCGCCACGACGCTCTGCTTGCAGCTGCACCAGCTTACTGCTCCACCATTCAACATATACACGTATCCGGTTTGTGACTTAGAGTCATCCAGATCTGTGTCAAAGCTAGCGTTGACGTAACCCTTTACGACGAGCTCTTCGTCACCTCCATAAACGAGAAACATGTCCTTTGTCCTTTTCAGGTACTTCAGGATATTCTTGACCGCTGTCCAGTGTTCCTTGCCGGGATTACTTTGGTATCTTCCTACCAAACTTACGGCAAGGTTTACATCAGGTCTGGTACACAACATGGCATACATAATAGATCCTATGGCTGAAGCATAGGGGATGACACTCATCTCTTCTATATCTTTTGCCATGGTCGGGCATTGAGCTGAGCTCAATCTCACACCTTGCAATACAGGCAAGAACCCCTTCTTGGACTGATCCATTTTGAACTTCTTCAAAATTTTATCAAGGTATGTGCTTTGTGAAAGACCTATGAGGCGTCTCGATCTATTTCTATAGATCTTGATGCCTAATATGTAAGCAGCTTCTCCAAGGTCCTTCATTGAAAAACACTTATTCAAGTAGGCCTTAATGCTGTCCAAAAGTTCCATATCATTTCCCATCAAGAGTATGTCATCTACATATAATATGAGAAATGCTACAGAGCTCCCACTCACTTTCTTGTAAACGCAGGATTCTCCATAAGTCTGCATAAACCCAAACGCTTTGATCATCTCATCAAAGCGAATATTCCAACTCCGAGATGCTTGCACCAGCCCATAAATGGATCGCTGGAGCTTGCATACTTTGTTAGCGTTCTTAGGATCGACAAAACCTTCATCATATACAGTTCTTCCTTAAGATAACCGTTAAGGAATGCCGTTTTGACGTCCATCTGCCATATCTCATAACCATAGTATGCGGCAATTGCTAACATGATTCGGACGGACTTAAGCTTCGCTACGGGAGAGAAAGTCTCATCGTAGTCAATCCCTTGAACTTGCCGATAGCGACAAGTCAAGCTTTATAGATGGTGACATTACCATCCGCGTCCGTCTTCTTCGTAAAGATCCATTTGTTTTCTATCGCTCGCCGATCATCGGGCAAGTCAGTCAAAGTCCATACTTTGTTTTCATACATGGATTCTATCTCGGATTTCATGGCTTCTAGCCATTTGTTGGAATCTGGGCCTGCCATCGCTTCTTCATAGTTCGAAGGTTCACCGTTGTCTAGCAACATGATTTCCAGGACAGGGTTGCCGTACCACTCTGGTGCGGAACGTGTCCTTGTGGACCTACGAAGTTCAGTAGCAACTTGATCCGAAGTACCTTGATCATAATCATTATTTTCCTCTTCAGTTGGTGTAGGCATCACAGGAACATTTTCTTGAGCTGCACTACTTTCCCGTTCAAGAGGTAGTACTTCATCGAGTTCTACTTTCCTCCCACTTACTTCTTTCGAGAGAAACTCTTTTTCCAGAAAGGATCCGTTCTTGGCAACAAAGATCTTGCCCTTGGATCTTAAGTAGAAGGTATACCCAATGGTTTCTTTAGGGTATCCTATGAAGACGCATTTTTCCGACTTGGGTTCGAGCTTTTCAGGTTGAAGTTTCTTGACATAAGCATCGCATCCCCAAACTTTTAGAAACGACAGCTTAGGTTTCTTCCCAAACCGCAATTCATACGGTGTCGTCTCAACGGATTTAGACAATGCCCTATTTAAAGTGAATGTAGCTGTCTCTAGAGCGTATCCCCAAAATGATAGTGGTAAATTGGTAAGAGACATCATAGATCGCACCATATCTAATAGAGTGCGATTACGACGTTCGGACACACCGTTACGCTGAGGTGTTCCAGGCGGTGTTAGTTGTGAAACGATTCCACATTTCCTTAAGTGTGTACCAAATTCGTGACTTAAGTATTCTCCTCCACGATCTGATCGTAGGAATTTTATCTTTCGGTCACATTGATTCTCTACCTCATTCTGAAATTCCTTGAACTTTTCAAAGGTCTCAGACTTGTGTTTCATTAAGTAGACATACCCATATCTACTCAAGTCATCAGTGAGAGTGAGAACATAACGATATCCTCCGCGAGCCTCAACGCTCATTGGGCCGCACACATCGGTATGTATGATTTCCAACAAGTTGGTTGCTCGCTCCATTGTTCCGGAGAACGGAGTCTTGGTCATCTTGCCCATCAGGCATGGTTCGCATGTGTCAAACGATTCATAATCGAGAGCCTCCAAAAGTCCATCAGCATGGAGTTTCTTCATGCGCTTGACACCAATGTGACCAAGGCGGCAGTGCCACAAGTATGTGGGACTATCATTATCAACTTTACATCTTTTGGTATTCACACTATGAATATGTGTAACATTATGCTCGAGATTCATTATGAATAAACCATAAAACATATCTCTCATATAAATAGAACAACCATTATTCTCGGATTTAAATGAGTAGCCATCTCGTATCAAACGAGATCTAGATACAATGTTCATGCTCAAACTTGGTACAAAATAACAATTATTAAGGTTTATAACTAATCCCATAGGTAAATGTAGAGGTAGCGTGCCGACGGCGATCACATCGACTCTGGAACCATTCCCGACGCGCAACGTCACCTTGTCCTTCGCCAGTCTCCGCTTATTCCGCAGCTCCTGCTGTGAGTTACAGATATGAGCAACGGCACCGGTATCAAATACCCAGGATTTACTACGAGTACTGGTAAGGTACACATCAATTACATGTATATCGAATATACCTTTAGTGTTGCTGGCCTTCTTATCCGCTAAGTATTTGGGGCAGTTCCGCTTCCAATGACCCTTCCCCTTGCAATAAAAGCACTCAGTCTCAGGCTTGGGTCCATTCTTTGACTTCTTCCCGGCAACTGTCTTACCGGGCGCGGCAACCTCCTTGCCGTCCTTCTTGAAGTTCTTCTTACCCTTGCCCTTCTTGAACTTAGTGGTCTTATTGACCATCAACACTTGATGTTCTTTCTTGATTTCAACCTCTGCTGACTTCAGCATAGAAAATACTTCAGGAATGGTCTTCACCATCCCCTGCATATTGTAGTTCATCACAAAGCTCTTGTAGCTTGGTGGGAGCGACTGAAGGATTCTGTCAATGACTGCCTCATCAGGGAGGTTAATATTCAGCTGGGTCATACGGTTGTGCAACCCAGACATCTTGAGTATGTGCTCACTGACAGAACTATTTTCCTCCATCTTACAACTATAGAACTTGTCGGAGATGTCATATCTCTCAACCCGGGCGTGAGCTTGGAAAACTAGTTTCAGCTCTTCGAACATCTCATATGCTCCGTGATGCTCAAAACGCTTTTGGAGCCCCGGTTCTAAGCTGTAAAGCATGCCGCACTGAACGAGGGAGTAATCATCAGCACGAGACTTCCAAGCATTCATAATGTCTTGGTTCTCTGGGACGGGAGCGTCACCTAGCGGTCCTTCTAGGACATATTGTTTCCTGGCAGCTATGAGGATGATCCTCAGGTTCCGGACCCAGTCCGTATAGTTGCTGCCATCATCTTTCAGCTTGGTTTTCTCTAGGAACGCGTTGAAGTTCAAGTTGACATGAGCATTGGCCATTTGATCTACAAGACATATTTGCAAAAGGTTTTAGACTAAGTTCATGATAATTGAGTTCATCTAATCAAATTATTGAATGAACTCCCACTCAGATTTGACATCCCTCTAGTCATCTAAGTGTTACACGATCTGAGTTGACTAGGCCGTGTCCGATCATCACGTGAGACGGACTAGTCATCGTCGGTGAACATTCTCATGTTGATCGTATCTTCCATACGACTCGTGTTCGACCTTTCGGTCTCCGTGTTCCGAGGCCATGTCTGTACATGCTAGGCTCGTCAAGTTAACCCTAAGTGTTTTGCATGTGTAAAACTGTCTTACACCCGTTGTATGTGAACGTAAGGATCTATCACACCCGATCATCACGTGGTGCTTCGAAACGACAAACTTTAGCAACAGTGCACAGTTAGGGGAGAACACTTCTTGAAATTGTTGTAAGGGATCATCTTATTTACTACCGTCGTTCTAAGTAAACAAGATGCATAAAACATAATAAACATCACATGCAATTATATAAAGTAGTGACATGATATGGCCAATATCATATAGCTCCTTTGATCTTCATCTTCGGGGCTCCATGATCATCTTGTCACCGGCATGACACCATGATCTCCATCATCATGATCTCCATCATCGTGTCTTCATGAAGTTGTCACACCAACGACTACTTCTACTTCTATGACTAACGCGTTTAGCAATAAAGTAAAGTAGTTTACATGGCGTTCTTCAATGACACGCAGGTCATACAAAAAATAAAGACAACTCCTATGGCTCCTGCCGGTTGTCATACTCATCGACATGCAAGTCGTGATTCCTATTACAAGAACATGATCTCATACATCACAATATATCATTCATCATTCATCACAACTTCTGGCCATATCACATCACATGACAATTGCTGCAAAAACAAGTTAGACGTCCTCTAATTGTTGTTGCATCTTTTACGTGGCTGCAATTGGGTTCTAGCAAGAACATTTTCTTACCTACGAATAACCACAATGTGATCTTGTCAACTTCTATTTACCCTTCATAAGGACCCTTTTCATCAAATCCACTTCAACTAAAGTGGGAGAGACAGACACCCGCCAGCCACCTTATGCAACTAGTGCACGTTAGTCGGTGGAACCGGTCTCACGTAAGCGTACGTGTAAGGTTGGTCCGGGCCGCTTCATCCCACAATACCGCTGAAGCAAGATAAGACTAGTAGCGGCAAGCAAGTTGACAAGATCTACGCCCACAACAAAATTGTGTTCTACTCGTGCAAAGAGAACTACGCATAGACCTAGCTCATGATGCCACTGTTGGGGAATGTTGCAGAAAATTAAATTTTTTCCTATGGTTTCACCAAGATCCATCTATGAGTTCATCTAAGCAACGAGTCAAGGGAGTGAGTTTGCATCTACATACCACTTGTAGATCGAGTGCGGAAGCGTTCAAGGGGTTGGTGATGATGGAGTCGTACTCGACGTGATTCGGATCACCGATGACCAAGTGCTGAACGGACAGCACCTCCGCGTTCAACACACGTATGGTACGGGCGACGTCTCCTCCGTCTTGATCCAACAAGGAGGAAGGAGAGGTTGATGAAGACAGCTCCAACGGCAGCACGACGGCGTGGTGTTGTTGGTGCAGCAGTACTCCGACAGAGCTTCGCCAAGCACGTACGGAGGAGGAGAGGTGTTGGGGAAGGGGAGGGGCTGCGCCTTGGCTTGTCCTCAGCAGCCCTCCCCTCACCCCTCTATATATAGGAGGAGAGGGGCAAGGGGGCGGCCCTCTAGGGGAAACCCTAGAGGGGGGCGGCAGCCAAAGGGAGAGGGAAAAGGGTGGCTTGCCCCCCAAGCTAGGGGGGCGCCCCCCTTTAGGGTTTCCCCTCCCCTTGTCCTAGCCGCATGGGCCTAGGTGGGGAGGCGCGCCCAGCCCACTAGGGGCTGGCTCCCTCTCCCATATAGCCCATGTGGCCCCCCAGGAGGGGTGGCCCCACCCGGTGGACCCCCGGAACCCTTCCGGTGGCCCCGGTACAATACCGGTATGCCACCGAAAGTTTCCGGTGTCCGTTTAACCACTTTCCTTATATAAATCTTTACCTCCGAACCATTTTGGAACTCCTCGTGACGTCCGGGATCTCATCCGGGACTCCGAACAACATTCGGTAATCACATACTTGTCTTCCTGATAACCCTAGCGTCACCGAACCTTAAGTGTGTAGACCCTACGGGTTCGGGAGACATGCAGACATGACCGAGACGACCTCAGGTCAATAACCAACAGCGGGATCTGGATACCCATGTTGGCTCCCACATGCTCCTCGATGTTGTCATTGGATGAACCACGATGTCGAGGATTTGATCAAACCCCGTATGCAATTCCCTTTGTCAATCGGTACGTTACATGCCCGAGACTCGATCGTCGGTATCCCAATACCTCGTTCAGTCTCGTTACCGGCAAGTCACTTTACTCGTACCGCAATGCATGATCCCGTGATCAAACACTTGGTCACTTTGAGCTCATTGTGATGATGCATTACCGAGTGGGCCCAGAGATACCTCTCCGTCATACGGAGTGACAAATCCCAGTCGCGATCCGTGTCAACCCAACAGACACTTTCGAAGATACCTGTAATGCACCTTTATAGTCACCCAGTTACGTTGTGACGTTTGGTACACCCAAAGCACTCCTACGGTATCCGGGAGTTACACGATCTCATGGTCTAAGGAAGAGATACTTGACATTGGAAAAGCTCTAGCAAACGAACTAACCGACCTTTGTGCTATGCTTAGGATTGGGTCTTGTCCATCACATCATTCTCCTAATGATGTGATCCCGTTATCAACGACATCCAATGTCCATAGCCAGGAAACCATGACTATCTGTTGATCACAACGAGCTAGTCAACTAGAGGCTCACTAGGGACATATTGTGGTCTATGTATTCACACGTGTATTACGATTTCCGGATAATACAGTTATAGCATGAATAAAAGACTATTACCATGAACAAAGAAATATAATAATAACACTTTTATTATTGCCTCTAGGGCATATTTCCAACAAAAACTTGGAGACACTTTCTCATTGGAGACCATTGTGAAGTGTACACGGATCACAAGAGTTTGAAGTACATTTTCACACAGAAGGAGTTGAATCTCATGCAAAGGAGATGGTTGGAGCTCATCATGGATTATGATATGAGATTGCATTATCACCCTGGAAAGGCTAACGTAGTAGCCGATGCGCTGAGCCATAAAAGTCATGTCAACACCTTAATGACGGGAGAATTACCAAGGGAGTTAGCCGAAAATCTTCATGAGCTATGTTTGGAGATAGTTCCGAGAGGCTATGTAGCAGCATTGGAGATTCAGTCTACCTTGATGGATAAGATCAGAGAAGCCCAGAAGACTGACAAGGAGATTACTTCTATTAAGGAGAAAATGAGCAAAGGAAAGGCTAAAGGATTTCATGAGGATGAGCACGATACCTTATGGTTTGAAGACCGTGTTTATGTGCCCAATGACCCGGAGATCAGGAAGTTAATACTGCAGGAGGCCCATGATTCACCATATTCAATTCACCCAGGAAATACCATGATGCATTTGGATTTGAAGGATACTTTCTAGTGGACCGGAATGAAGAAGGATATTGCGGAGTATGTGGCAGTTTGTGATGTATGTCAGAGAGTAAAGGCATGTAAGTGCATCTAGTGCCCCTTAGTGATTTTGGTGTATTGAAGACTTATAGGTTAAGGGACTAATGCGTTTGTGAGTGTACACAGGTCTATAAGTCTATGAGGAGTTTGATATTTACAGAGAAAGTCAACCCCTAAAAATGAAGTTCTTCGACTGAAGACTTTGAATCTCTGAAGACTTTCTGAAGACTTTGAAAGTGAAGAAATTGGTGTGACCGTGAAGACTTGGTATTCATTCGAGGAACATGAAGCGTGAAGACTTTTGTTTTCGTAGTTTCATTTTCTCTTTCTTGAGTCATAGGAAACACCGTACTGTTAAAGGGGGTCGAGGAAATACTAAGGAAAAATTTCCATGTGATGCTCAACTCAAAATCCTACACCTACCAATCCCTTTGAGTGAAGCCATTGGAAATCTCATATAGTTCAATTAATTTCTTGAGTGACAGAGATGAAGTTCTTCTGGTCTCTGAGGAATTTATTCTGACTAAGGAGTTAGGAATTCACCAGTGCGGATTTCCTACACAGCGAGGAACATGATAGCCCTAAGGATTTTGCTACTCAAAATTCCGACCGTTGCTGTGCTATGCGCCAGCTGTCCCAAAATATCTATCCACCTAACTGTCATATCATTGAAGGGCATTTATGTCTTATCATGTCGGGCTGCTCCCTAGGCTATAAATAGCCGCCCCCTACAACCAGTAGCTGGTTGGCTGCTCCGAGAGAAACTAACACTTGTCATTTGAGGGCAACCCATCCTCCGAGGACTTTGAGAGAAAATCATCAAGTGAGGAAAAACCCAAACCCAAACACCTACAAACCCCAAGTTATTGAGCATCACTGAAGAGATTGATCCTGCGTGGATCCGACGCTTGTTATCTTTGAAGACTGTGCTTCCTCCAGACAGTTAGGCATCATGGTCTAGAGCATCCAAGAGGAATTGTGGATCGCCGAGTGACCAAGTTTGTGAAGGTTCGGAAGTCACCTGAAGACTTACCACAAGTGATTGGATGAGGTCTGGGTGACCTTAGTTCAAGGAGAATACAGTGAGGACTTGGTGTCCTGAGCTGCGTGTTTAGGACTGGATGTCCGGGACTGTGTGTCCTCGAGTTTAAATACTCAGCTGCTCCAACCGGACGTACAACTGAGACAACAGTTGGAACTGGTCTACCAAATCATTGTCTTCACCAAGCTTACTGGTTCTATTTCCTCAACTCTTTCATTTCCTCATAACTGTGTTGTGTGTTGTTCATATCTGTGTTTGAAGACTTTGACTGAAGACTTTCTCAATTTCCTCAGTTCAATTTCTTCAGTCTGATTGTCTTCATCCTATGTTATCTTGTGCTTACGCTACCTGTACTCTGTGCCCGTCTTCATCTCATCATGATGACCATGCTTGTATTCTGTTATGTTTACCTTTGAGTACTTATTCCGCTGCTAGTAGTTCTTCGCTAAGTAATTTCCTCACCAGCAAATTCCTTAGTGAAGAATTTCATAAAAATCGCCTATTCACCCCCCTCTAGTCGATATAACGCACTTTTAATTGGTATCAGAGCAAGGTACTCCCTTGTTCTGTGTGATTTTGGTTTAACCGCCTGGAGTTTTAGTTATGTCGACCGCAGGTATGATCAAGGTCTCTGCTGGGTGTCCTACCTTTGATGGGACGGACTACCCCTACTGGAAGAATAAGATGCGAATGCATCTTGAGGCAATTGATAACGATCTCTGGTATGTTGTGGAAAATGGTGTTCCCTCAGTCACACCTTCTCTGAATGCCGCTGATGTAAAGAGATTCAAGCAACTCGACTCTCAAGCGAAGAACATCATATGTGGCCATCTGAGCAAAGGACTTTGGAGACAGCGAAGCTTATCTGGGACAGGTTGTCCAAAGTGCATGAAGGAGTCTCAACACAGCGTGACTCTCGAGTCGATGTTCTTCGCAATCTCTTCAACCTCTTCAAAAGACTCGACAATGAAAATGTTCAACAAACCTTCGATCGCCTCACTGACATCTCAAATGAGCTTCAAGCACTTGGTGCCACTGACGTCACCGACCATGAGGTGGTGAAGAAATTGCTGAGATCGCTTGATTCCTCATTTGACACTCTGGCATTGATGATACAAGAACGTGCTGATTACAAGTCACTTGATCCCGCTGATATTCTCGAGAGGCTAAATACTCATGAGTTCCAACTTGCTGAAAAAAGAGATGTCTATGGTTCGAGCTATGGCAGATCATGTGCACTGAAGGCCAAGGCAGTATCTGAGTCTGAAGATGAAGACTCTGGTAGCAACCTTGGTGATCCTGAAGAACTAAGCCATGATCTAGCTCTGCTCATGAAGAAGTTCCAAAAGTTCTCAAGACGTGGTCGCCTTGGAAGACCCTCAAGGAGCAATGATTCCTCATCCAGTGACTACGAGAGGAGGCTCTGTCACAAATGCAAGAAAACTGGACATTACATTCAAGATTGTCCTCAGTGGGAAAAGGAATCAAAGATGAAGAAATACAAGGATTACCGTTCTAATGATGCGAAGAAAAAGAAGAAATCCACAAAATCTTCATCATCAAAATCCTCAAAGCCTTCATATCACAAGAAGAGCAGCTCCAAGAAGGCTAGGGCATTCATTGGCAAGGAAATGGACTCTGAGGCTGAATCTGAAGAAAATGATGAAGAGGAGACATCTGAGGAGTCCGAATCCGGAGTGGCGAGCCTAGCTCTCGTTATTGCATTCGTCAGCAAGTCTATTTTCAACACCGAAGAAAATGACCTCACCAACAAGGCTGATGAAGGCGATGATGACTACGCTCCCACCTATTACTTCATGGTAAAGGGCGCCAAGGTACTCAAATATACCTCCTCTGAATCAAGTGAGAATGAATCTAATGAAAACCTTAAGCCCAACTATTCTAAACTTGCTAAGATTGTTGTAAAATAGCAAAGGGCTTTAGAAAAGGTTCAAAACATGCTAGACAAAAGTGATGATATGTTGGGTGAAGAAATGGATTGCACTAAAGCCTTGACTGAAAATCTTCAGAGACTTCAGACTAGGTTTGACAATCTTCAAGGTCATCATAACACTCTCTTATCTGATCATGAGAAGCTTTCTTATGAATTTCTTAAAAGAAAGCAAGACCTTGAGAAGCTAAGAGTGAGTTATGAAGATCTTCAGAAGGAGCACGATTCATTACTTGCTCAACAAATCAGCGCTTCTCAGGAAGAATTTGTTCCTCCATGTTTGAAATGCATTGAACTTGAATCTGCTAATTCTTCACCTGGATGTTCAAATGCTGCTAATATTTCAAATTCTTCACATGCCTCTGCTATCACTAATTCCTCATCTGAGGACATTGCTAGTATCACTAACTGTCGGGGGCGATGCTGATTCCCGCCAACACCTATGGGGACAGGGCCCCTTTCAGTTTGGTGGGGGGCGGAGAGCGCACAAAGAGCGGATTGAGGCAGAGCACGCGGGGAGATTTTTACCCAGCTTCGGGCCGCACGGATGCGTAAAACCCTACTGCTACTTGTTTGTGTATATTGGATTCTTGCTCAGGAGCGATGGACGCTGCCAGACTGAGCGTGAGAGTGTTCCCGGTGTTGAACGAGCCGAGCTGGCCGAGCCTCTGAACTTCCGAACCTCGGAACCCTTTCTACGTTGCGCTTGGGCCTCCTTTTATACTCAAGGGGTCACCGACAGGGGGCAACGTAGACAAGAAGGGTAAAAATGGAAAAGGATGCGGTAGGTGCAGCTACCGCTACTGTGGATACAGTGCACCCTACCTAACTCTGACGGCAGGGGACAAGGGCATTAAATGCCTATCTGAGTCTCCTAAACAGTGCAAAAAGGGACCGTTTGGAGCGCCACCATTTGCCATGATGGGCTTCTCTTCATCTCTGCTTGCCACCACGTACCCCTAGCTGCACGGCCTCCCGCCACGTGTGCTTGGGAGAGTCCCAGAGCGACACGTTAGCAGGTGAGCTGGAGCGCGGGCACGAAGTGGGGGTTTCCCGCGGCAAGCTCCTTGCCGCGGCCGTCGTCTTGTCGCGTCCGGAAGCTTGTCGCTCGCCGGATCTTGCCGGGACGCAGAGCGCGTCGTGGCAAGCTTTCTTGGTATGCCTTGAATGGCCTTCCCGGCAAGCTTCTCTTGCCGGGGTCTCGTCTCTTCCCGGCAAGCTCCTCTTGCCGGGGCCTTGGTTGGCCTTCCCGGCAAGCTCCTCTTGCCGGGGCCTTGGTTGGCCTTCCCGGCAAGCTCCTATTGCCGGGGCCTTGGTTTGAGTACTTTGTTCTTGAATGGTCTTCGAGGGAACCACGGAGGGTCCTGGCGGTCACCTGGCAAGCCTTGCCGCGGGGCGCTGCAACTGCCCGTGCACGAGTTCGGGGTAATAGGGTACCCCTAATCTAGTACACCGACAGGAGCCCCCGGGCCTGGGCCATACATGGTGCCGAGCGCTGTTGGGCCAGGCCCAAAACAGTGCACGGGCACGCGCGGCCTAGGTCACGCGGAATCTAACTCCGCTCCCACCGCGCACGCCCAGAACGGCACGCGTCAAACGCAGCGTCGTGGGAGAGATCGTGGGAGGCGTGCGTGGGGCTAAGCCCCCCGAGCATGCGTCAGGCCATGATGATGGAGGCGGTTCACGCCCTCCTCCTTAAACGGAGGTATGTGTGAGGGCGTGGTGCATTTACTGGACGGGGCCGGTGCGCGGTTTTCGGGACGTCCACTCCCCGCGTTCACGGGGCGGAGCGAGGCCGCCTCATCTGTCGCCTTAGTTCTGCATCCCCGCCACGCGGCTCTCATGCGCTTGGGGTCACGGATGGTGGAGTGGGAAACTGGGCCGTCGCGAGCGGGTTGGCCCCGACTCCCTGCCCTTCCCGTGCCTTGATTCGCTGAGCGGGGCGGCCGAGCCCCCACCTCGCTCCTTTATAAGGAGCGGGATGGGAGCACAGAAACCCGCACTCTCTCATCTTCTCTTTTCTTCAGCTTCTGCTCCCCTTTCTCTCATCTGCCATGGAGAAAGGGAACCCAGGCCCTTCATCGGTGGCGGCGAGGGTCGCCGCCAGACAGCGCATCTCTCCCTCTCCCGCGCCTGTGGTGGCAGAGCCAGCCATGAGGGGAAGAGGGAGGGGGCGAGGTCGCGGACGAGGTCTAGGATGGGGTCGAGGCGCTCGGGGAAGAGGCGGACGGGGCGGCGCGTCAGCTTCACCTCCGCCGGCGGCTTCTCCCCCACGGTGGTCCATATAGGGGACGACCCTTGCGAGTTCTTCGTCAGGCTGCGCCGGGCGCCTCGTCATCGCCTCCGGCTTCCTGCTCCGTTTGCGCGCGCGATGGAAGTGGAGCCGCCCGAGACGCTGAGACTGCACATGAGGGGCTGTGGGATCAGCGGCACGCGAGTCCGCGTTGCATTCCCAGCCCCTAATGTGATGTATCTTGATCGAGGGTGGAAGACGTTCGCCCGCATCCACAGCTTGACGGAGGGGTTTACCCTCCATTTTAAGTTGATGGAGGGCGATCTCCTCTCCGTCAAGGCCTTCGGGTGCTTCGGCACTCGGGCGAAGTGCTGCATGGACATCTCCTCCGACAGCGAAGGCTCCTCCTCGAGCGAGAGCGACGAGGAGGGGAGCGACAGCGACGACGAGGGTAGCGGGCGGCGGAGTAGCGGGTCCGACTAGGCGTCGGGCGCCGCCTTGCGCGGCACCGGCGACCCCATCATCCGCGTCGCCGGCTTCTTGAACTCCCCGGGGTCGTCTCCTTGGGCGGCTGGCGTAGGGAGGCTGCGGAAGGGGAAGAGAGCAGGCGACAAGGCCGTCAAGCCGGAGTACGAGGGCGTGGTGCCCTCGACAGCGTGCTGACGTCCCGTCGCCCCGTCTTCGAGCCCCGCTTCCGGCGCCGCCATCGCCAACCAGCCTTCGGACGGCCCCCGGGATGTTCCCTTGGTGTCTTCTGGCACCCGTAGCTCGCCTAGGCACTCCTTTTGCCCTTTTCGCCTCCTTGACCTGCCTCCTGAAAAGGGGGACAGGAAAGGGATTACGGGCATCTTATCTTTTTAGTTTGTAAGCCTTCGGGCCTTAGCTGTATCTAGAACTTGTAATCCTCTCTTTCATGTTTTTCATCCTCTATGGACTGTACCTGAGTGGGATGTTTTTTTAATGAAAAGGGAATGCTTGCCGGGTTATTTGTCTCGCGAGTTAAACCCACGCCAAGGAGCAAATCCTTGGTATCCCTCAGACAGACAATTTTTCTCTCGGCAACAGACCCTGCCGCCTTCCCACGTCGCTCGACCTTTCTCACGCTTTTGACGGAGGCAGGAACGAGGTGGGTGCGGTATCCTCGTTCCATCCCTTTGCTGCCGTGACTACGACCAATCTTGGCCCCGAGAACGAGCCCCAGGGCCTAGAGTCGAGGGAGCACGGCAGTTTCCGGGGAGGAACGTGGTTTCGCTTTCCCCAGTCCATAAGAGGATGCATGATGAGGGATGAAAGACTTATCTGATATTGCAGCCCCCGGCAACTCTGGTTTGCCGTGGACGATTCTTGGCACTCACAGCCCCCAGCGATACTGGCTTGCCGGGAAGGCTTTTATCTTCAGTAGAGAACTTTGACGTTCTCGATGCCGGCTTCCGGCAAGGTGGTTGCCAGGAAGGCTTTTATCTTCAGCAGAGAACTTTGACGTTCTCGATGCCGGCTTCCGGCAAGCTCGTTGCCAGGAAGGCTTTTATCTTCAGCAGAGAACTTTGATGTTCTCGATGCCGGCTTCCGGCAAGTTCGTTGCCAGGAAGACTTTTATCTTCAGCAGAGAACTTTGACGTTCTCGATGCCGGCTTCCGGCAAGCTGGTTGCCAGGAAGGCTTTTACCTTCAGCAGAGAACTTTGACATTCTCGATGCCGGCTTCCGGCAAGCTGGTTGCCAGGAAGACTTTTATCTTCAGCAGAGAACTTTGACGTTCTCGATGCCGGCTTCCGGCAAGTTCGTTGCCAGGAAGACTTTTACCTTCAGCAGAGAACTTTGACGTTCTCGATGCCGGCTTCCGGCAAGTTCGTTGCCAGGAAGACTTTTATCTTCAGCAGAGAACTTTAACGTTCTCGATGCCGGCTTCCGGCAAGTTCGTTGCCAGGAAGACTTTTATCTTCAGCAGAGAACTTTGACGTTCTCGATGCCGGCTTCCGGCAAACTGGTTGCCAGGAAGGCTTTTGACGAAGAATTTCGTCGCTCTTGACACCGGCTCCCGGCAGGATCATTGCCGGAAAGGCTTATGGCGAAGAGCGTCGTCATTCTTGACGCCGGCTTCCGGCAAGATCGTTGCCGAAAAGGCTTAGGGCGAAGAACTTCGTCGCTCTTGACACCGGCTCCCGGCAGGATCGTTGCCGGAAAAGGCTTATGGCGAAGAGCATCGTCGTTCTTGACGCCGGCTTCCGGCAAGATTGTTGCCGGAAAGGCTTAGGGCGAAGAACTTCGTCGCTCTTGACACCGGCTCCCGTCAGGATCGTTGCCGGAAAGGCTTATGGCGAAGAGCTTCGTCGTTCTTGACGCCGAAAAGATTGGCCCTAAGGGCGTTGCCAGCCCCCGGGCCATAACTGCGTTCAAACATAGCAAGTGATTAGCATCCGAAGTGCACTCAACTTGCTCGCGAATTTCGACTTTTTGCTGCATATTCCCTATGCCTGCTGGAATGCTTTCCGGTGCGTATGATCCTGCCAGTAGCGCTTGAGGGAACGGGCCCTTAGCGGCTATTCGGGAACAACGCCTCCCGGAAAGGTTTACCTTCTTGGTTCTAGCGCAACCGCACAAGTTGCTGAGCGGACTCGAGGCAATCATGGAGCGCAACTAGCCCCGAGAAGGCTCCTCGGCATACAGGTCTATGCAGAAATCTCAAATAAATAGCGCATGCTATCTTCCTGTTCAACCCCTCTTTGTACGTCCACCCTACGCTTTCTAGGGAAACTTGCCGGTGCAGGCACCCTTGCCGCGAGCGCCGAGTGCGGAACTTCAGCAGCCTGCTGGCGGGGTCGCTACCGACAAGCAATCTTGTCGCAACTAGTTGCAGCTCGCTTAAGTTGTTGAGCGGACTTGAAAACAAAGTAAGGGCGCTAGCGGCTCACTTAAGTTACTGAGCGGACTCGAAGCAAAGTAAGGGCGCTAGCAGCTCACTTAAATTGTTGAGCGGACTCGAAAAAAAGTAAGGGCGTGACTAGCTACGAGTTGATTCCTCCGCGCACAGGTTTTCCGTACAAAGAACAAGATCTCCGAGGCGGATAACCTTATATAGAAAGGAAATATCTAAAGTTTTGCATGACTTAGCTTTTTCTGTTGCCGCACTGGCGTCGTTCTTTTGCTCGTCCGCTCCTTGGGAGCCATGATGATGAAGATCTAGCTTGCGTGCACGCCGGATCGGGTTCGCACGATCTCGACGCCCCCCTACCTGGCGCGCCAGAGATGTCGGGGGCGATGCTGATTCCCGCCAACACCTATGGGGATAGGGCCCCTTTCGGTTTGGTGGGGGGCGGAGAGCGCACAAAGAGCGGATCGAGGCAGAGCACGCGGGGAGATTTTTACCCAGCTTCGGGCCGCACGGATGCGTAAAACCCTACTGCTACTTGTTTGTGTATATTGGATTCTTGCTCAGGAGCGATGGACGCTGCCAGACTGAGCGTGAGAGTGTTCCTGGTGTTGAACGAGCCGAGCTGGCTGAGCCTCTGAACTTCCGAACCTCGGAACCCTTTCTACGTTGCGCTTGGGCCTCCTTTTATACTCAAGGGGTCACCGATAGGGGGCAACGTAGACAAGAAGGGTAAAAATGGAAAAGGATGCGGTAGGTGCAGCTACCGCTACTGTGGATACAGTGCACCCTACCTAACTCTGACGGCAGGGGACAAGGGCATTAAATGCCTGTCTGAGTCTCCTAAATAGTGCAAAAAGGGACCGTTTGGAGCGCCACCGTTTGCCACGATGGGCATCTCTTCATCTCTGCTTGCCACCACGTACCCCTAGCTGCACGGCCTCCCGCCACGTGTGCTTGGGAGAGTCCCAGAGCGACACGTTAGCAGGTGAGCTGGAGCACGGGCACGAAGTGGGGGTTTCCCGTGGCAAGCTCCTTGCCGCGGCCGTCGTCTTGTCGCGTCCGGAAGCTTGTCGCTCGCTGGATCTTGCCGGGACGCAGAGCGCGTCGTGGCAAGCTTTCTTGGTATGCCTTGAATGGCCTTCCCGGCAAGCTTCTCTTGCCGGGGGTCTCGTCTCTTCCCGGCAAGCTCCTCTTGCCGGGGCCTTGGTTGGCCTTCCCGGCAAGCTCCTCTTGCCGGGGCCTTGGTTTGAGTACTTTGTTCTTGAATGGTCTTCGAGGGAACCACGGAGGGTCCTGGCGGTCACCCGGCAAGCCTTGCTGCAGGGCGCTGCAACTGCCCGTGCACGAGTTCGGGGTAATAGGGTACCCCTACTCTAGTACACCGACACTGACAATGCAGGGCTGAAGGAATTGCACATGACAGGCATGTACAAAAGCCTCAAAGGGCATCAGACTCTTTGTGATGTGCTTAAAAAGCAGATCCTCAACAGGAACCCTAGGAAAGAGGGTATTGCCTTTGAGAGGAAACTCAATGCCGATGGTACATATTGGAAGCCTGAGCAGTACCCCAAAACTACATGGGCTGCTGCAAAGGGACCTCCAGTTGATCCATCTAACTTATCTGGATTTGCATGTGAATCTCCTCGTTCTGATAATGAGTCATTTGACTCCAACTATAAACTGTTCAAAAATCAGAATGGTGAAGTATTTGCTAGATATGTTGGCACTAACTGCAGGAACGGTTCCCCTATGAAGAAAATTTGGGTTCCCAAAAGATGCCTTGAAAATCTTCAGGTGAATGTCATCATGACGCCACCTGTGAAGAATAGGAACCCCAGATCAAATTCCTCATATGGATCAAATTCTTCATATGGATCCAAGTCCTCATATGGACTAAACTCCTCACATGGATCATATTCCTCAAAAGGATCAAATTCCTCATATGAACATCATCGTGCTAACCCGTCTGTTTCGCAGGGAAGATCTAAGGATTACGGATATGTGCATTATTCTTAAAATCATTATGTCCATAAGTCCTCGAAGAATTTCTCTGCTTACTCTTATGCTTACTCTAACCCCTCTTATGTGAAACGAAATGGACTGGCTTCTATGCCATCCTTCTCGTTGGAACTCGCAGAATGATGAACTCTTTGCCACCCCTTCAGATGTGGGTGGTGAAGAAAAGGAACTAATCTCTTCTGCAGGGTCAGGTCTCCAGACGTACGTAATCGTCTGAAGAATTTGCTGGAGACCCGAGTGTGCCTGAAAGGATGCATGCTAATCATGAAGAAATGAATTTTCATTTCTCACGTCCTCATACTGCTTTATCTGTTCTTTTGCTTGATGAAATTGATCTGATGAATTGATGTCATATTCTTCACTGATGAAGTATATGAGTTTGTAAGCTACACTAATTCATATGCAGGATGATCAACCCAAAGCCACTGAGTGGGTCCTCAATAGTGGATGTACAAATCACATGACTGGTGACAAGAATCTATTGATGGATGCTCCATTATCTCCATCGCATCTGAAGCATGTCATCTTTGCTGACAAAGGCAAAGGTAAGGTATTGGGTCTAGGTAAGGTTGCGATCACAAAGGATCGACACATGGACAAAGTCATGCTTGTTGAGTCCTTAGGATACAACCTTATGTCTGTCTCAATGCTTTGTGATCTTGATATGGTTGTTGTGTTTGGAAAATACCGTTGTGTTGTGGTTATGGAAGCTGACAATTCCAAAGTCTTCGAAGGCTTTAGGAGAGGAGACCTGTATATTGTTGATTTCTCTACAGGACCACAACCAGCCATGTGTCTACTTGCAAAAGCTTCAGAAGGCTGGCTCTGACATCGATGACTTGGTCATGCAGGCATGAGAAATTTGCACACGCTTGCGAAGAAGAAGCATGTCATTGGCATCGAGAATGTCAAATTCCTCAAGGATCACCAATGCGGAGCCTGTGAAGCTGGGAAGATGACAAAGGCCAAGCATCCAGCAAAGACTATCATGACCACTACTCGTCCATTTGAACTGCTTCACATGGATCTCTTTGGTCCTAAACATTATTCTCGATACACATGGGTACACATTGTTACTTACAAACATGAAGTGCAGGAAGTCTTCAAACAATTTTCCTCGAGGGCTTCAACCAACTTTGGTGTGAAGATCAAGCACATCAGAAGTGACAATGGAACCGAGTTCAAGAATTCTGGTCTAGATGACTATCTTGATGAACTTGGTATTACTCATGAGTTATCTGCTCCTTACACTCCTTAGCAGAACGGCGTCGTGGAGCGCAAGAACAGGACTCTTGCTGAGATGGCTCGCACTATGCTTGATGAATACAAAACGCCTCGTCGGTTCTGGATTGAGGCAATTGATACTGCATGCCACATCATCAATAGAGTATATCTTCACAAATTCTTCAATAAGACTACCTATGAACTCCTCACTAATAAGAAACCCAATGTAAGTTATTTCAAAGTCTTCGGTGCTAAATGTTGGATTAGAGATCCTCATCACAACTCAAAATTTGCACCGAAAGCACATGAAGGTTTTATGCTTGGTTACGGAAAGGACTCGCACACCTACAGAGTCTTCAACAACGTTCTTCACAAGGTTGTTGAAACTGTAGATGTGCGGTTCGATGAAACTAATGGCTCGCAAAGAGAGCACCTACCTACTATGATAGATGAACCAGCACCTGAGGAAACTATCAAGTTCAAGGCTACTGAGCATGTCATTCCTACCGAAGAATCTGCTGAAGAATTCATTCCAGAACATGAAGAACGTCGAGCTAATGCACCTGAAGAAAATACTAAAGAAAATGGTGCTGAAGAGAATGCTGATCAAATTCTTCAACGACAACCAGCTCATCCTCGCATTGCAAAAGAAGTGCAAGTTGAAAAGATCATCAATGACATCAAAGCGCCAGGTCCTCTCACACACTCAAAAGCTTCACATTTATCTAACTTTTGTGGGCACTATGCTTTTGTCTCTATCACAGAGCCCACTAAGGTAGATGAAGCATTTCTGGAGCCTGAGTGGATTCAGGCCATGCAAGAAGAACTACATCAGTTCGAGCTCAATAATGTCTGGGAACTGGTCAAACGTCCAGATCCTCGCAAGCACAATATCATTGGCACAAAGTGGATCTACCGCAACAAGCAAGATGAAAATGGCCTTGTGGTGAGGAATAAGGCACGACTCATAGCTCAAGGCTACACACAGGTTGAAGGAATTGGTTTTGATGAAACTTTTGCACCTGTTGCTAGACTTGAGGCTATTCGCATATTACTTGCTTATGCTAACCATCATGATATCACTTTATATCAAATGGATGTGAAAAGTGCATTCCTCAATGGTAAGCTTGAGGAAGAAGTGTATGTTGCTCAACCCCCAGGTTTTGAAGATCCAAAAACTCCTAACAAAGTCTTCAGACTCAACAAGGCCCTCTATGGCCTCAAGCAGGCCCCACGGGCGTGGTATGATACCTTGAAGGAATTCTTCATGAAGAAAGGCTTCAAACCCAGTTCACTCGACCCTACTCTTTTCACTAAATCTTATGATGGTGAATTGTTTGTGTGCCAAATATATGTTGATGATATTATCTTTGGATGTACTGACCAACGTTATAGTGATGAATTTGTCTATATGATGAGTGAATAATATCAAATGTCTATGATGGGAGAGTTGAAATTCTTCTTAGGTCTTCAAATTCGTCAACAACGCAATGGCATATTCATATCTCAGGAGAAATACCTCAAGGACGTACTGAGGAAATTCGGCATGCAAGATTGCAAAGGCGTCAAAATTCCTATGCCCACAAATGGCCATCTATGCACTGATGAAAATGGTATCGACTTTGATCATAAGGTATACCGCTCCATGATTGGCTCTTTATTGTACTTATGTGCATCTAGGCCAGATATAATGCTTAGTGTTTGCATGTGTGCCCGATTTCAAGCTACACCGAAGGAATCACACCATAAGGCTGTGAAGCATATTCTTCGATATCTAGCTCACACACCAACACTTGGATTATGGTACCCCAAGGGCTCGGCTTTTGATCTCATTGGATATTCTGACTCTGACTATGCTGGTGATCGTGTGTACCGCAAGTCAACATCTGGTACATGTCATTTCCTCGGACGATCTTTGGTCTATTGGTCCTCGAAGAAACAGAACTGCATATCACTATCTACTGCTGAAGCTGAGTATATTGCCGTTGGTTCTTGCTGTGCTCAATTGCTATGGATGAAGCAAACTCTCAAGGACTACGACGTCAACATGAAGAATGTGCCTCTCTTGTGTGACAATGAGAGTGCCATCAAGATTGCTCACAACCCAGTTCAGCCCTCAAAGACAAAGCACATTCAGATTCATCTTCATTTTCTTCGTGATCATGTGTTGAAGGGCAATATTTCTATTAAGCATGTGAAGACTGAAGAACAGCTAGCCAGTATCTTCACAAAGCCCTTGGATGAGAAGAGATTTACCAAGTTGCGGTGTGAGCTAAATATCCTAGAATCTTCAAATGTTCTTTGAAAAAGGACACTCATCCTAACACTTATGCAAAATTGATGACTTAGATGTGCAACAGATGAAGAAACATTTTTCTTCAATCAATGAAGAATAACACTCTTAGTGTGAAGAAATTAATGAAGAATTTGATTCTCAGAACCCTACGATAATTGTACGCGGTGTCTGAAATCATCATTCTTATACATGGGTCACGCCACCACCAAAAGTTGAAATTCCTCAATTGTTCATATTCTTCAACTTTGCATTGTCTTCATAGTTTCCGTCGTTTTTCTTCATTGGCTATATATATATGAGTTTATGTCCTCTACAACATTCCCTTATTGCTAATTCTTCAAGTTGGTTTTTCTGCCAAGTGAATGTGATCGGACCCTTTCCCTCTATGATATACTCAACCCAATCTATTCACAAATTCTTCATGTGCGTTCTATTTGGAACTCGTTCAAAATCTTCACCGTGTCCTTGTCAGCTGAAGAAATTGTGAATGGAACTTTAAAACCTATCTTATCTAAATTTTCGGCTTTGCCGCTCAAACCGTTCCGCATCCCATGATATACTTATCCTTTCACCCACGATCGCACATGATCTCCACCTCTTAGTACGTGGGTGACACATGTCAAGCGAATGAGAAGGGTCAGGGGCACGTTCGTCCAATTTCTTCGGGCGAACAGTTTTTCAATGTGGCTATAAATACCCCTCTTCCCCTTCCTCACTTCTTTTACTCCGCTCGACCTCTCTCCAGCTCGAGCTTCTCAAACCCTAGCGCCGCCGCTACTTCATCGTCGCCGGTGAGGAAGAGCTTCACTGCCTCGACCTCATCGCCGCCGTACTCGCGCCGACCGCGGAAATCTTCACTCCGCCGCCGCTGTAGCCGTCTTCCTCCACCGAGTTAGGGCGTGGAAGATCTACACAGACGAACTTCACCTCTCCACTTCACTGTTCATCGTGTTCTTCATCCAGGGTAATTAAAAGTTACTTCTACTTCCCTCGTTGATTTGAATGATTATCTACAAAATTTTCGGAGGTGTTTTTCTTCATATCTTCACACACTAAACACCTCACAAGTCATCTGTTCTTGATTCGTTTCTCTAAGCATCATTTTTCTTCAAGATTCCTCAATTGTGTGGATCTTCGATCTATACAACTCTGGAACGTAAGACAAAGAACGCTTAGTGAAATTCTTCAAGACTCATCTGGTCAAATTCCTAAAACTTGTTCTTTTTGAAAAACCTTCTGAGAACGCATATGACCTCTCCAAATTCCTCGCAACTATACTCTGTTCACAGGTACTCATGTCAGCTGCTGAATCACTAGGTTCTCATCAACTTAACTCATTTGTAGCATTCCTCGAAGAAAAGTTGCATTCTTCTTTAGAGAATTTGATTGTTCAAATTCCTCAACTGAAGAAAATGGCTGATGGTAAAAGGCCACAGAAAGGAGGAAAGAAGCCTGAGGTTATGACTGCCTTTGAGATCCCTGATGACATCTATGCTGGGTACTGCACACCTCCCGAGGAAGATAAAAATCAGCGCAAGGTGCGCATTCAGAAAATTGAAAGGAGATGGGCAAGAGAATGGAGGGAGTACAGGTATGTAACTCCAAAGTACATGAAGAAATTCGCACTCAATCCTCCATGCCCAAGAGCTCCATTGGCACCTGGCCAAATAGTAGATCCCACCAGCCTCAAGCACGGTGAGGACTATCCTGATGAATGGGCCAAGCGCCAAGCCAAGTTGGCTAAGCAAGCCAGAGAAGCAGTGCGGAACTTCAATGAAGATTCTGCTGCTGCTGCCTCTGCTGAGGCCTCTGCTGTCAAGCCAAAGAAGGCTATGTCAAAGAAGCCCGTGCGCAAGCCAAGTGCTTCATCAACAGTGCCCTCAAGGCCAAGTTCCTCAGCAATGCCCTCACGACCAGAATCCTCAAAGCCCTCACGGCAAATTCCTCATACTGCTCCTGTTCCTCCAAAGTCCTCAACTGTTCCGACAAAGTCCTCAGCACGTGTGCATCTTGCCTCGTGCCAAAGGACTGCAGGCATCTCCATTGCCTCAGGTGTCTCAGCTAGTTCCTCAGCTGCACCAAATTCCTCAATGGGACTGTCACAGCCCTAGAATTGTTTGCATTAGTTGCATAAGAGAGCATCCATGCATCATGTCTAAATTCTAAAACTTGAATTGAGGATTGTTGAAACCTCAGAAATCTGATTAAAAGAAGGGCAAGCACCCTTTAAATAGCATTCTGTGAATCCAAAATGCCCTAAAAATAGTTTTGTGAATTTTGTCAAGAGCTATATATCAAACCAAAATTCTGGAACATTTTTAAGGAATTATTTTTGGGACTCTGAATTTAAATCAATAAGTATTTGACTTTTGGATTATATTCAATTATATAGAATATATTTTAAAAGGCCCTGAAATTATTTATGTGCCTTTGGAATAGTCCATAATGGCAACATACAAATATTCAGAAGGTTTTGCCCTGCTTTGATTTACTTGTGATTTTGAATAAGTGGCAAAATGATTAAATAAAAGGAAAACAACACAGATAATAAAACAGAGCAGTTTTTACCTGGCCTCACCTGTGAAGCCCACCAGAGAGGCCAGCCCACCTACGCGGCCGCTACTATACCGGCCCAGCCCACCTCCACCTCCCCGTCGTCTTCCTCCCCTTGCCCCGAAGCAGCTGCGTGCCAGCAGCAGCGCACACAGGAGGCCTCCACCTCCTGCTTCGTGGTGGCAGCCTCCCTGGCCTCCTAACCGCGCCACGGAGACGCCCGCGGCCCCCTCGACCCTCTCTGGCTCTCCCAGTGCCTCTTCTCCCTCTCTGCTTCTCTTCTCGCAGCCGCCCGAGAACGCCGTTGTCGCCGCCGATGCGCACCGCCGTGGCCACAGCCACTGCCTCGCCTTGCCGATGCGCTCAGAGGCTTCGCCTCGACCCCCTCTTCCTCCTCACCGAGCCACGCCCCGCGGGAGCCCCTACAATGCGGCCATCAGCTCCGTCTTCTTCCTCGGACTCCGACGGCCGCCGTCCTCGATTCTCCATCGTCAGGACCTCCCCCGAGCCGCTGAGCCTACCCGTCGACCCGCTGTGAGCTCCCGGTCCTTTCCCCCTTAACCACGCTGTCGTTTTCGCCCCGTAGCTGCTGCCCCGCGAGCACCCGAAGCTCGCCGCCGCTGTGCCTTGACGCCGTCGTGGCTAGAGCCACGGTAGCTCGAAGCCGAGCACACTGCTGTGCTCATCACGCTTCCAGGAGCCGGGCGCGCCCACCCATTTGACCTACCATGCCCCCTAGCGCCAACCCGCACCAACCCCGAACTCCGGCCGCCGCCTAGCTCCCCGCCGCCGCCTACTCCGGCCATACCAACCTCCACCGTCTGCCCTGCTGGCTGCGCCGCACTCACCGCTGCCATTAGACACAAACGGCGAGGCAAATGGTCGCCCGTAGCTCAATCCCGAGCGAACGCCGCCACGGTTTGAGGTCGCTGCCGGCCAAACTCCGGCAAGCTGACGTGGCGGATTAGATTAGTACTAATTACGCCATTAGTCTAACCTTAGGACAATGACAGTGGGCCCCATGCCCTAGTTAACCCCGGATTTATTCTCTGTTTAGTTTAGGTTAATACAGCCGGCCCCACGTGTCTGTTTGACCTAGCCACGACACCGTTGACATGGTCCCACACGTCAGGCACAAAAACCAGCCTTGGGTCACTGACCAGTGGGCCCCACTGGTCAGGTTTGACCCGGACCAGTCATGTTGACTTGGTGACATCATCATGACTTCAGGCTGACGCAGTAATCCTCTTCTGCATTTTAAATAAATCTAAATGATTTATTTATTTCAAAAAATATCTAAAACTTTGAAAAATCATAGAAAATAATCTATAACTCAGATTGAAAAGATTTATATATGAAAAATTATCAGAAAAATTCAAGGAATCCATCTGTACCATTTTCATGCGTGTTTGAGCAAGTTAACTTCACTGTTTAGGATGAAATATGATTAGGGAAAATTTCATAATAGGTTTGGAGTTGGAATTTTATATAGTTTTGAATTCCACTTCAATTTAAATGACTTTCTGTTGCATTAGCCCAAATCACAAAATATTTCCATGTCATGATCATGCATCATATTATTGCATTGCATTGATTGTATTCTTCCTTGTTTGCGGTAATTGCCCCCTCTCAGTAGACGTTGTTTCCGACGACGTGATCGATGACACCGATGAAGAGCTATTCTATCTTCAGAAGTGCCAGGCAAGCAAAACCCCCTTGTTCATTCCGATACAATCCCCCTCTATCGCTCCTGCTCTCTTTTACTGCATTAGGACAACAACGATCATCTGTTACTTGTTGCGGTAGTTGAACCCCTTATCCTCTGCATGACCTGTCATTGCCACAGTAAATAGATGAAACCCACTAGCATGAGTAGGAGTTGTTTGAGCCCTAATGTGCCTACTTATTCATGTTTGCTTGTCATGCCTGCTATTGCTTAGAGTTGTGTCAGGTCAGATTCATCGGGGATGAATTGAAAAGTTGTGAACATGTCCTACTGTGTGTGAGCTAAGTGTGTGAACATGTTTTGGTAAAGGTAGCGGTGAGAGGCCATGTAGGAGTACATGGTGGGTTGTCTCATTGAAACCATCCTCAGGAACTGAGTTCTGTGTCTGTGATCCATGAAAAGCTACTACCACTCATTGGGATCCTTAATTGACCCTCTCGGCTTCTTAATCACCCTAGTACTCTGTCCAGGAGTTGCAACTAGTTTCTGGTGTTTGTAGGTTATGTGTTGGCGGCCGTTCGTAGCGCTGACCCTAGGGGTGGGCTATGTTGCGGTAGATACACCGTGGCACGATGTACCGGGCGCCCGTTTGGTGTGTCAGGAACCCTGTTCACATCGTTCGGGGCTGTATGTGGAAACCTCGGCCGGACTCCCTGCGGATGGAACCTGGATAAGCGATAAACCTGAACTAGAGACTTAAGTGTTTAGGTAGGCCATGGCCGACACCCTCGCCAGGCTTCCGCTTGAAGGTTGCCGAGATACATGACGTGTACATGGTGGTAAGTGGTGGGAGCGTGTGTGAAGAAGTACACCCCTGCAGGGTTATCATTATCTATTCGAATAGCCGGATTCCTCGGATATGGAAACTTGGACCCCTTGCATAGTTCATAGACAAGTAAAAGCGGATACCCTAAAACTCGCAAGATAAGCGTGAGTGCTATGGATGGCCTTCTCGTAGGGAGACGGGAGCGGATCCATAGTGGTGTATTGAATGGTGAATATGTGGACTCGTGTGCGCCACCTCAAAAGTGTTACTTGAAGTCGTAGTTTAAGATAGCCACCGAGTCAAAGCTGGCTTGCTGCAGTTAAACTCCACCACCCCCCTTTTGTTGATATCGATGCATATGTAGCTAGTTCTGATGTAAGTCTTGCTGAGTACTTTTGTACTCACGTTTGCTTAATTTATGTTTTGCAGAGAGACTCCAGTCTCGCTAGTAGTTTCGCGTGGACTTCGACGTTAGCTTGATACCTCAGCTACGATCTTGTGCCGTCGGCAGGATCTGGTAGATAGTCAGGCTTCTTAGCCTTTTTCATTTGTAGATGTCTGTACTCAGACGTGTTAAGCTTCCGCATGTGCTTTGCATTGTATGCTATGATTGTTGGGTCATGAGCCCCATGTTTGTAATATCACACTGCTCGGAGCCTAGTGAATAAATACTTGAGTCGTAGAGTTATGTTGTGATGCCATGTTGTATTTACACATATCGAGCATATTGTGTGTATGATTGAAATGCTTGGTATGTGTGGGATCCGACAATCTAGTTGTTTATCCTTGGCATCCTCTCTTATGGGGAAATGTAGACTTGTGCTTCCATGAGCCATAGTAGTCTGCTACAGCCCGGTTCACCGGAGTCCTGCTAGCCCAGCACTACTGCTCAGGACACTTGACTGGCCGGCATGTGTTTCACTTTGTTCCTGTGTCTGTCCCTTCGGGGAAATGTCACGCGGTGACATCCGGAGTCCTGCCTAGCCTGCTACAGCCCGGGTTCCTGGAGTCCTGTTAGCCCAGTGCTACAGCCCGGATTCACATGCTGCTGACCGACATGCTCGATGTGATTCATGTATGCCTATCCGCATAGGTTAGTGTCGCTTTGGGTTCACGACTAGCCATGTCGGCCCGGGTTCTCTGTCATATGGATGCTAGCAACACTATCATATACGTGAGCCAAAAGGCGCAAACGGTCCCGGGCCATGGTAAGGCGACACCCGTGGGAATACCGTGCGTGAGGCCGCAAAGAGATATGAGGTGTTACCGGCTAGATCGATGTGACTTGGAATCGGGGTCCTGACAGCGTTGGTATCAGAGCCTGACTGCTTGTAGGATTACCAAGCCAACTGGTCGAAGTTGAGTCTAGAACTGCTTTAGTTATATAAGGAATGGATTGTGGAAGGGAACGTAAGGCTCTTTTAGTCCTTATCCTCACGACCTTCTGATCTGAGTCATCTTATCCTTTCTACGGGGTTAAGAACTAGGTTTCTCTTCTATCTCTCAGGATGACGTGTTACTAAACTGTAGTTGCCTAGGATTGTTGAGTTAAAGCCTCAGTTCAGTTCCTACTACTTCCATATGCTCATAGCTGGCACCAGAACCTTGGTATGATGTTGTTAAGTGGTTATGCCACCATTTTTGCAGATTGTCTCAAATCTTTTTGAGCAATTACAGCCGTTATGCTGTCCGAGTCATCCCAGGTCTCTAAATAGTCTGATGCATTTGCAAATCCTTTCTTTCCATTTCTGATATCCTTTTGGGCCAGATTAACCACACTAATCGGTGAGTTGAGGCACTCTGTTGCCTTGGCATATAGGTTGGAGCTAGTATTATGACCCTAGGTGTCTTAGAGGATCACCTAGTAATCTAGCCATGTCTTGTGTTCCCAGTGTGATAATTCTGGCCATCGTTCTCGAAAGCATCCCGTGATGCCATTTAGTTAGTAGGTATTCTACTCCTGGGTTCTTGAACCCGAGATTCACCCTACTTACTTCATGCTGATAGTGTTTGTTAGTTCCTTTAGAATATTAGTAACCTTTGCGATAGTCCTCGAGGTCCATGGTATTTCCTTCTTCCAAATACTATGAACCACCTATGGCAGAAGTTTGTTGTATCAAAAGATCACAACCAGAGTGCTCTTAATGAGTTCTCCATTCTGCATTATGAATCTGCCAGTCCTACCTATCTGCATGGGTTGTCCGGAAGAAATGTTGAGCTTTGCTCGACATACTAATCCATGCATCCACAACTCAGAAAATTATATGTTCCTTGAATTGTTCCTCTTCAGTTGTATTCCGACCATCTTCTATCAGTTGATAGCCAAGGGTATGTGTGCATTCGTGTTATCGATGCTTATTATTCTTGTGATCCGTCAAGCCGTTCTATTTCAGAATGGATAGGAGAAACAAACTCCAGAACCTCATCCATATCTCGGATTGGGTCAAAGCAATTGTATTCCGTGGATCAAAATGCCAATCCAGCTTTTGCTCTGCTCTACCTTGGAGTATTACCCACTTTATGCCAGGAACGTCATGAGAATTGCACCTTCTCTTATGAATTCTTGATGCAGTGATACTCTCGCCATCATCGTTCATTCCTCGGTCCCGTGTTGTTGCAACCGGATTGCCGACAAGTGAACCATGATGTGTGAAATCTATACTCCTAGCAACCGTGTTGCTTGGTAGTTAATGGACACTATTCTCATTCTTAGCGTGTTGGTTATCAAATCATCATCCTAAGATTGATCGTGCTACCTAGTCCTTATTTCCGGTGCACTCTTCGATCAATGAGTTAGGATTGTGTCAATCCCTCACTCCTTGATCATATCATCTTGCCCTGAAAAGCAAGATTGTTCTTGAGCTTAATAACTTATCGATGGTTTGTGATTTTCCGAATATCTTCTCGGAAGTATTACCAGGTTGTCACCTGACCGCTATGTTGAGCTTGTGATCGAGTTGGTTTCTTGTAAACCAGCCATTCTCCAAGAAATCTGTGTTGGTTACCCCCTGAGCTGGTTGGTTAAGCTAAACAACAACTTGGAGAGTTGGAAGATAAAAGCTTAATCTACTTAGTTCACTCTTAAGGGATATCCTTGTGTGTGTGTTGAAGAAAGATGATATCTTCACCAATTGGTCCTCGTGATCAGTTGTTGGATCTGTTGTCTTGTCAAAACTTTGACTTGAGTATGGGCTATTGTCGAGTCAAATCAGAACCAACGATGTTCCTAGTGTTGTCTTACTCGTGGTTGATCCCTCGAGAATACACCATTACATCTTTTGGTCTGACCAATGCTATCACCGTGTTCACATGATGGTGGAAGTCCAGTGATATGGAAATTCCGATGAGTTGTTATTGAGCCCATCAGCAACATTTTGTCTCCTCCATGATTCGTGTTGAACATCCAGCTAGTGTTGGAAATTTTGTAAGCATTATCTTCGTGATCCATTCATGAAGCCTATGCTTGGATGAAAGGAGTGACTTCCTTTGATTCACGTCCATTAGATGTAAGTTGTCGCCGTGAATTCAAGAAAGCTTGTTTTTGTTTCCTCTAGAAAGTGTTATCTTCCTTTGCACCCGCATTGTCCATCACTATTCATCATGGTAGTAAGATGTGTTGCCAGGATCCTCGGCACGGATGTTGGTAAGACCTTGATGAGTATGGAAATGCTCAAGTTCTTGAGAGCACGCTCAGGCACTAGGTTCTGATGTTGTCGTTAACTGGAATGTGCCTCCGTTTCTCTCAGTTGTTCGATAGCCATCCAATTGGTGGAATCACCTTTGCCGGTGAACCTTCTCCCCTGTTACTAGAATCATTCCCAACATTTGCATTTTGTTCCCAGCTTACACCTCAGTAGTTGTTGTTCAGGATCATCTTCAAAAATGGACTTACCATGAGTCTCATCCATTTCCGATGATAAGCAAAAATTATCCATTGCGTTGTCTTCAACAAGATAGTCCACATCATCCATCCTAGTCGGAGTATGCCATTCTTTCGAACCCCTTCCAATGATCGATTGTGATTACCTCAGGCTGGTATATAGAGTTTCAATGATCTTTGTATCAAAAGTAATTCTTTTTGCCACTTAAGGGAAATGCTCTACGAGTCATTTTTCCCTAAGGTGTCCCATTTTGGAATCATGGCAATTACCTCCTCGCTACTTTGAAACCATGCACCATCCTACTCCAGCGTGGAATTGTTGCCTACCAATTTGAACCTTTATCATCCGCTTCTTTCCATCACCCCTGATGTGTGCTTTGTGTCTCAACTCAAGAGGTGTTCTTACGTCTCATTCCGTGAGTTGATCTTGTATCCACTCTTGTGAGGTTGTCTTGCTCTCTTGTCGCCATGTTGGATGAAGTTCTCGAAGCAAAGATGTCAAGATCAATATGATGCAATGAATCAACATCTTCGAGAAGACCAATTGGATCGTGAAGATTGTGTTAGCTTGTGTCCCTCTGTCTTCTTACCTCACGTCTTGAATCTCGGGGCGAGCTTCTTGTTTAGTGGGGGTGAGTTGTCACAGCCCTAGAATTGTTTGCATTAGTTGCATAAGAGAGCATCCATGCATCATGTCTAAATTCTAAAACTTGAATTGATGATTGTTGAAACCTCAGAAATCTGATTAAAAGAAGGGCAAGCACCCTTTAAATAGCATTATGTGAATCCAAAATGCCCTAAAAATAGTTTTGTGAATTTTGGCAAGAGTTATATATCAAACCAAAATTCTGGAACATTTTTGAGGAATTATTTTTGGGACTCTGAATTTAAATCAATAAGTATTTGACTTTTGGATTATATTCAATTATATAGAATATATTTTAAAAGGCCCTGAAATTATTTATGTGCCTTTGGAATAGTCCATAATGGCAACATACAAATATTCAGAAGGTTTTGCCCTGCTTTGATTTACTTGTGATTTTGAATCAGTGGCAAAATGATTAAATAAAAGGAAAACAACACATATAATAAAACAGAGCAGTTTTTACCTGGCCTCACCTGTGAAGCCCACCAGAGAGGCTAGCCCACCTACGCGGCCCGCTACTATACCGGCCCAGCCCACCTCCACCTCCCCGTCGTCTTCCTCCCCTTGCCCCGAAGCAGCTGCGTGCCAGCAGCAGCGCACACAGGAGGCCTCCTCCTCCTGCTTCGTGATGGCAGCCTCCCTGGCCTCCTAACCGCGCCACGAAGACGCCCGCGGCCCCCTCGACCCTCTCTGGCTCTCCCAGCGCCTCTTCTCCCTCTCTGGTTCTCTTCTCGCAGCCGCCCCAGAACACCGTTGTCGCCGCCGACGCGCACCGCCGTGGCCACAGCCACTGCCTCGCCTCGCCGATGCGCTCAGAGGCTCCGCCTTGACCCCCTCTTCCTCCTCACCGAGCCACGCCCCGCGGGAGCCCCTACAACGCCGCCATCAACTCCGTCTTCTTCCTCGGACTCCGACGGCCACCGTCCTTGATTCTCCGTCGTCAGGACCTCCCCCGAGCCGCTGAGCCTACCCGTCGACCCGCTGTGAGCTCCCGGTCCTTTCCCCCTTAACCACGCCGTCGTTTTCGCCCCGTAGCTGCTACCCCGCGAGCACCTGAAGCTCGCTGCCGTTGTGCCTCGACACCGTCGTGGCTAGAGCCACAGTAGCTCGAAGCCGAGCACACTGTTGTGCTCAGCACGCTTCCAGGAGCCGGGCGCACCCACCCATTCGACCTACCGTGCCCCCTAGCGCCAACCCGCACCAACCCCGAACTCCGGCCGCCGCCTAGCTCCCCGCCGCCGCCTACTCCGGCCATACCAGCCTCAGCCATCTGCCCTGCTGGCTGCGCCGCACTCACCGCTGCCATTAGACGCAAACGGCGAGGCAAATGGTCGCCCGTAGCTATATCCCGAGCGAACGCCGCCATGGTTTGAGGTCGCCGCTGGCCAAACTCCGGCAAGCTGACATGGCGGATTAGATTAGTACTAATTACGCCATTAGGATAACCTTAGGACAATGACAGTGGGCCCCGTGCCCTAGTTAACCCTGGATTTATTCTCTGTTTAGTTTAGGTTAATACAGCCGGCCCCACGTGTCAGTTTGACCTGGCCACATCACCGTTGACCTGGTCCCACACGTCAGCCACAAAAACCAGCCCTGGGTCACTGACCAGTGGGCCCCACTGGTCAGGTTTGACTCGGACCAGTCCTGTTGACTTGGTGACATCATCATGACGTCAGGCTGACGCAGTAATCCTCTTCTGCATTTTAAATAAATCTAAATGATTTATTTATTTCAGAAAATATCCAAAACTTTGAAAAATCATAGAAAATAATCTATAACTCAGATTGAAAAGATTTATATATGAAAAATTATCAGGAAAATTCAAGGAATCCATCTGTACCATTTTCATGCATGTTTGAGCAAGTTAACTTCACTGTTTAGGATGAAACATGATTAGGGAAAATTTCATAATAGGTTTGGAGTTGGAATTTGATATAGTTTTGAATTCCACTTCAATTTAAATGACTTTCTGTTGCATTAGCCCAAATCACAACATATTGCCATGTCATGTTCATGCATCATATTGTTGCATTGCATTGATTGTATTCTTCCTTGTTTGCGGTAATTGCCCCCTCTCAGTAGACGTTGTTTCCGACGACGTGATCGATGACACCGATGAAGAGCTATTCTATCTTCAGAAGTGCCAGGCAAGCAAAACCCCCTTGTTCATTCCGATACAATCCCCCTCTCTCGCTCCTGCTCTCTTTTACTGCATTAGGACAACAACGATCATCTGTTACTTGTTGCGGTAGTTGAACCCCTTATCCTCTGCATGACCTGTCATTGCCACAGTAAATAGATGAAACCCACTAGCATGAGTAGGAGTTGTTTGAGCCCTGATGTGCCTACTCATTCATGTTTGCTTGTCATGCCTGCTATTGCTTAGAGTTGTGTCAGGTCTGATTCATCGGGGATGAATTGGAAAGTTGTGAACATGTCCTACTGTGTGTGAGCTAAGTGTGTGAACATGTTTTGGTAAAGGTAGCGGTGAGAGGCCATGTAGGAGTACATGGTGGGTTGTCTCATTGAAACCGTCCTCAGGAACTGAGTTCTGTGTCTGTGATCCATGAACAGCTACTACCACTCATTGTGATCCTTAATTGACCCTCTCAGCTTCTTAATCACCCTAGTACTCTATCCAGGAGTTGCAACTAGTTTCTGGTGTTTGTAGGTTATGTGTTGGCGGCCGTGCGTAGCGCTGACCCTAGGGGTGGGCTATGTTGCGGTAGATACACCGTGGCACGGTGTACCAGGTGCCCGTTTGGTGTCTCGGGAACCCTATTCACATCGTTCGGGGCCGTATGTGGAAACCTCGGCCGGACTCCCTGCGGATGGAACCTGGATAGGCGATAAACCTGGACTAGAGACTTAAGTGTTTAGGTAGGCCGTGGCCGACACCCTCGCCAGGCTTCCGCTTGAAGGTTGCCGAGATACATGACGTGTACATGGTGGTAAGTGGTGGGAGCGTGTGTGAAGAAGTACACCCCTACAGGGTTATCATTATCTATTCGAATAGCCGGATTCCTCGGATATGGAAACTTGGACCCCTTGCATAGTTCATAGACAAGTGAAAGTGGATACCCTAAAACTCGCAAGATAAGCATGAGTGCTCTGGATGGCCTTCTCGTAGGGAGACGGGAGCGGATCCATAGTGGTGTATTGAATGGTGAATATGTGGACTCATGTGCGCCACCTCAAAAGTGTTACTTGAAGTCGTAGTTTAAGATAGCCACCGAGTCAAAGCTGGCTTGCTGTAGTTAAACTCCACCCCCCCCTTTTGTTGATACCGATGCATATGTAGCTAGTTCTGATGTAAGTCTTGCTGAGTACTTTTGTACTCACGTTTGCTTAATTTATGTTTTGCAGAGAGACTCCAGTCTCGCTAGTAGTTTCGCATGGACTTCGATGTTAGCTTGATACCTTAGCTACGATCTTGTGCCCTCGGCAGGATCTGGTAGATAGTTAGGCTTCTTAGCCTTTTTCATTTGTAGATGTCTGTACTCAGACGTGTTAAGCTTCCGCATGTGCTTTGCATTGTATGCTATGATTGTTGGGTCATGAGGCCCATGTTTGTAATACCACGCTCCTCGGAGCCTAGTGAATAAATACTTGAGTTGTAGAGTTATGTTGTGATGCCATGTTGTATTTACACATATCGATCATATTGTGTGTATGATTGAAATGCTTGGTATGTGTGGGATCCGACAATCTAGTTGTTTGTCCTTGACAGCCTCTCTTATGGGGAAATGTAGACTTGTGCTTCCATGAGCCATAGTAGTCTGCTACAGCCCGGTTCACCGGAGTCCTGCTAGCCCAGCACTACTGCTCAGGACACTTGACTGGCCGGCATGTGTTTCACTTTGTTCCTGTGTCTGTCCCTTCGGGGAAATGTCACGCGGTGACATCCGGAGTCCTGCCTAGCCTGCTACAGCCCGGGTTCCCGGAGTCCTGTTAGCCCAGTGCTACAGCCCGGATTCACACGCTGCTGACCGACATGCTCGATGTGATTCATGTATGCCTGTCCCCATAGGTTAGTGTCGCTTTGGGTTCACGACAAGCCATGTCGGCCCGGGTTCTCTGTCATATGGATGCTAGCGACACTATCATATACGTGAGCCAAAAGGCGCAAACGGTCCCGGGCCATGGTAAGGCGACACCCGTGGGAATACCGTGCGTAAGGCCGCAAAGAGATATGAGGTGTTACCGGCTAGATCGATGTGACTTGGAATCGGGGTCCTGACAGGGACCCTCTCTACTGAAGACAAAGTCCACTGCTGGACGAGGTCCTCGCCCAAGTCCTTAGAAGAAGCAAGTCACTTTCCAAGTGCCGTCTGAAGAAGACGAAGCTGATGATGATGAACTTGCAGAAATCATTAGAGATAGGCAAGTCAGGGCCGCTAGAGCCAAGGGAACAGATGTGCCACTGCTTTTGGATCCCAAGTTGATCCTCGAATACATTGATGTTTGGCACAAGGACCCCAACACTCCCATGCCTGATTTCAAGCTGACTCCTGGCCAAAGTCACATGTTGACCCACTTCATTCAAGAAGAAAAGTGGAAATTTGAGAAGGCCAGGCAGATCAAGAAAGCGCAATACAAGAAAGAGCGCTATCTGAAGAAAAATGCTGTCTCTATGACAACTGAAGAACTTGTCACTACTCAATCTGAGATCAAGAAACTCAGTGATGAATTTGACGCATACCATGCTGATTGGCTTGGAGCCAAAGTTCGTTTTGTGAGACTGGCTGATAACTTCACTTCCAATGTTGCTGCCCCAACGCAATAGGAAATTCCTCAGGCTGAAGCATCTGCTCAGCCGACTGAAGAACATGCCAGCACTGCTGATGAAAATCAGGCTGCTGAAGAAAAGATGAGTTCCAGGGCTGATGACTGCATTCCAGCCGCTGAAGAAATTGCCAGGGCATCCACTAGTGGTGCGCGTGAAGAAACTGAAGAAATCAGGGCAACTACATCAGTTGTGCCTGAAGAAAATCAACCAGATTCCTCTGCTGCTCCTGCGCCAACACCAACTCCGATCCTTCCATCAGCATCAAATGTGAAGAAGACAAAGGCTGTAGAGCGTGCAGCAGTGAAGAAAAGGAAAGCATCAGCTACTTTAGATTCGAAGAAGATGAAGCCTTTGACAAGCTCGTTTGAAAATCCAATTGATGCTGTTCCTCTCTCCACTATGCCATCAAATGACCTCGTTCCTTTCGATGAAGAATATGAGATCCCTAGCGGATCTGATGAAGAAAATCATTCTGGTGCTTCGTTGAGTAGATTGATGAAGAAATTGAAGTGGATACGATCCCTTCAACACATGTTATCTCCTCGCCTATGCCTCAGTTCACAGCTGAAGAGGCCGGCGTTGAAGAAATGGAAGATGAAGATGTGGACGTTGGCTACTCCACACCAGTGATGAGTGATGAATTCTGGGAAAGTCAGCATCCAAACTCTCCAATGTTCACACTGTTGCAGCAAATACCTCAGTCCCCCGCACAAACTGTTCAAATGGGCTCTGAAGAAACTCACCCCACTTCATCTATACATGAGGAAATTCCAGCCACTAGCGCTGAAGAAACTGCTGCTGCTGAACATCTGAAGACGCAGACTGCCACTAAAGAGGAACCAGAAATTCCTCAGTCTGAAGAACCCGAGAATGCGATTCCTGAGGTCGTGATGCAACTCACTGACACTCCTCTGCCCAAGCCCAAGGATCCATTCTCCTACAAGCAAAAGTTCAAGGCTGATGATTTCTTCGACGAGCATGTATTCTTCGAAGACTACAACTCTTATAACTCTGCTCGCATTAGGAAGAGGCATTTCTGGACTGCTAGTCAAGCCAATTTGTATTCGTTAGTGTTGTTCAACAAAGAGAAAATCTTCTACCATGAGCACATTCCTCACGTAGATATGGAATATCTGCCGTGCTTCGCACCAGTCCTTAGTGTTCTTCACGACGCTGGACTGTTAAACTTTCTCTCTGACATCTGCGATTGGAATGAAGAACTGATTCTTCAATTTTATGCAACGCTGCACATCACCGGAGAAAACACTCACTACACTGCACCAGCTTCTGAATTGCTTCGTGCCTTACCACTCAGTCCTCCCCTTGAAGAAGCTCGTTGCATCTACAGTGAACCTGAGCTTACAAATCACTACATGCAGGTGCTGATGAAACCTTTGAAGCCAGGTCAGGCACCAAGAACCAAATTCCTCGTGAAGGAATTGCTTTATGTGGCCAGAACTGTCTATCGTATTCTTATGAGGACAATGAGTCCTATCAAAGGCCACGACTCATCTGATGAGGAAATTGTTGGCATCATGAAGAATCTGGTATTCAACATTGTTCATGGCATTCCTGTCAATTATCACGATTTCTTCATGAGGACTCTGGCAAATGTTGCACTGTCTCCGTTTGAGCTGAAGCCTTATGCACCTTGGATTATGAGATTCCTCAGGACAAGGTCTTCACTCAACTACAAAGCTGATTTTCAAAATCATCTCAGCTACTTGCCCCCAATTGAAGTCCTCAAGTAGACCTATTCGTCAGTTGATGGAAAGGGCAAGGCTCCAGCTATTATAGATGAAGGCATTCGTCCATTGGATGGTCAGTTTTGCAAAGCTGCCTCTTATTCCACCAATGATGACTCTACTCTGCCACACATGACTCTGCCAATGCACCCAAGTCTACTCCTCATGCCACTGCTCCTCGTGTGATGACTGATCGTGAGCTTTTGCTTAGTCTTCACCAGACACTACTAGGGAAAAGCCTACCAGCAGCGAGGGTTTTGGGCCTCTCAGTAGCGCGGGCACCGGCGCTACTAATAAGGCGCTACAGCTAACATATAGCAGTAGTGCTGGTTGTCCCACGCTACTGCTATACATGAATAGCTGTAGCGCTCTTTGGGAAAGGGCGCTACTGATATTATCTGCAGCGCTGTTTGCTGGGACGCGGTACTGACAATGCGGCGCTACTGCTAAATTTCCCCCTCACTACTACTAGTTTATTTATTAGTTTTTTCCTGCATATTTGTTTTGTATTTGTTTTGTATTTGAATAGGCTTTATACAATAATCTTTAGCATATCATACACATACAAATGTAATCATAGCATATACATACAATTAGTCTCATCAAATCATGTCATCATCATAATCATCATCCAACACAAAGTGGTCTCTCGTCATCATCTCGAAAATAGCGATACAAGTCTCGAATGATATGCAAATACATCGTCATCCATCTAAACAATGATATACGCGAGAAGAGCTATCACTTTGAGAACATGAGTTCGTATCCCTCTTTCGCATTAGCGTGAACCTCTAAACTAACTACTGCCTATCGCTCGGAAACCGGAAGGGCCTGACACTCCGACCACTTGTCGTATATATACTCCTGGCATAGCACTTCTTCGCCATCTATGATCTATGCACCTGCATCATCACATGAGTCGATGATATGCAACATATATAGTTGAGCAACAGAAAGAGATAGACTTGGCAAAAATAAAAACAACATATCATAAGCATAAATAACAAAGTTCATCGTACCCCAAAATTCCCTAACTAGAGTGATTTTTGCTAGTCGAGGAGGAAGACGGTTTAATTACATCACAAATAAAGTTTCACCATGCATAACTCAAAGTTTTGTCATACAGAAAGTATGGACTAAACGGACACATTGTCATATATCAACAATCACTCCAACATGTCGTTCCATCCATCCAAGTCAGGGAGATAGTCCCCGAGCCTAGCGAAAGGCTTCAGGTCGAGACGCTGAGAGGCTATCCATGTTCGGACGTCTTCCCACGACATTTGTCCTTCTCCGTAGAACATACCTGTTTTTCCGACGACCTCCTTCATGATGATTTGGGCAAGTTCGTGCTGGATGTTATAGAACTCAGCTCGAAGTCGATGATCCTCGATATCTCCTATGTCCTTTGCCCATTGCAGAATATGGGCATCGCCGGATCTAGGTGACATGCGAAGGTTTTGGTGATCCCGTCTGTACTCCAGCATGTGGTGTAGGACATAGAATCCATCATTAAGAGAATCGTTCGGTTGCTAGATGCAACAGAAGTCGGTCTTATGGCCGAAGGCGACCCTGCCGCCCCTTCTCTTCTTGTCCCTGACCTCTCCACCCCTTGCTTGGTAGTAAAACATAGCACTGTCGAGAACATCCTTGATGTGGGTGTAATCCTTTTTGTGAATGTTCTTCGACGAGTCCAAGTAAAGAGCGTGGGAGAATCGGGGGTAGAGGATGATGAGGACGGCGCGCCCGCCGCTGCGCAAAATAAGTCCTCAAATTAATTAGCCTCCACCGTGCAAATGAATGATTAAAATCGAAGGAAGGATAGCAGCACGGATGACTTACACGGGATGATAAGGCACGAGAATCGCCTCCTTGTCCTTATTGGCGAGCATGAAATTGACGATGTAATCCCTCGCGTATTCACGGTGATTTGCGCAGACTCCCAAGAAGCCCTCGTGCATCTAGTACGGGTCAGCGACACATATATGAGATATCTGCTCAACCCCGATGATGTAGTTCATGTGCAAGGCATAAAGGCGGACAAACGTAAAATCCAGCTTCTTCACGTGAAACATGTCGAATATGTAATCGAATCGGAGGAAGAACTTATCCGCGGGGAAGCTGTCGACGTACGACATTTGCTGCGGAACGTTAACCACATAGAGTGGGTATCCTAGATCTTTCGAGGCGATGAGGTCTTTCTCTACCCGCAGCACATCGTCATGAAGTCTCTTTAGATCGCTGAATCTGGCTCGTAGCGCTGTTGCAGGTAGGATTGGTTGACCGGGGATATGCCATTTATTGTCACACCCTAGCTAGTCATGCATTAGAGTGTTGCATCATGTTTACTCTTTCATCAGAAACTTGAAATGGGGATGACAGAACTCCCAGTCCCCTCTGAAACCAACTAGGGTTACTAAAATAATTTTTCAATGAACCTGAAATGCCCTTCTAAAATGCCCATCATTTTTGTCTTGGTTCAGAACCTCTGCCAAAAGTGGTGCACATTTTCCTAGGCCATCCTAAGGTTTTTGAATTAAATCATAAATATTTGAATTTGGGCATTTAAAATAATATAAAATATTTAAATGCTCAAATATCTCCAAACTAAAATGTTTCATGTTGGAAATAATCCAACTATGGGCCAGGAATAGTTTGGTGATTTTTGAAGTTGCCTAGGTATTTTATTTAATTCAACAAAGTTGCAGATATATTAAATAAAAACAGAAACAGAAGAAAAGGGAAAAACTTACCTGTCGCCCACCAGCCAGCCCACCTGGCCGGCCCAGCCCGGCCACCGCTCCAGCGAGCTGCTTGGCTTGCCAGGCAGGCAGCCAAGGAGCTCGGCGGCGGCACCGCAGCTCGCCACGCAGCTGCTCGCCGCCTCGCCGCCTCCCTCGCCCGGCTAACGCCGTGAACCGGCCTCCCTCTCTCCCCCGAACCCCCAGACACCCCCTCTCCTCTCCAGCTCCTCCCCCTCGCACGCCCCAGCCATGGCCGACGCCACCGTCGCCGCACCACCGTCGTAGCCGTGCTCCCCGTCGTCTCCACGCCGCGCCACCCTGTCCAGAAGCTCCGCCGTCCTCTACTCCTTCGAGCTAGCCGAGCCCCGAGCGCTCGCGTGCCTCGAAGCCGCCGCACCAACCTCGCCCGAACCGCCATCGCCGGAGATCCCCTTCGCCGTCGCCGCCGCAGCAGCTCGTCCCCGACCCCGCCGGTGGCCTCTACGGGAGCGCTGTGAGCCTAGCTACTCCTCCGACCCTCTCTCTCTCATTCCCTGAGCTGTGTAGCCACCGCACGAGGATCACACGCCCGCACCGTCGCGGACCTCGTCGCCGACGTGCTTCCGGCCACACTCCGGCCACAAGATGGTGTCCATCTTGCTCACCGAGTCCCACAGCACCTAACCAGCCACTCCACGAGCCTCACCGACCCCTCTAGCGCCAAGTTCATCCTCGACCGAACCCCGGTGGCCGCCAAAGTCGTCGCCGGCGCCAACTCCGGCCACCCCGACCCCAACGGACTCCGCCAAGAGCTGCGGTTTGTCCTCAGCTCCACTCCGGTGGTCTCCGCGAACCATTTGGTGGCCAAAATGGCCAAAACCACTCCTGCCGCCGCGTCGGGCTCGCCGGCGGCTAAACGCCGGCAGCCGACTTTGACTTTGACCACGGGTGGGCCCTGGTTGACTCCCCTGAGTCAATGACAGGTGGGGCCCAGCCCTGTTAATTAAACAGGATTAGTTTTAATTAAATCTTAATTAAAATAATCACCCTGACATGCGGGACCCACTGTCAGGTTTGACCCAGACCTGTTCCGTTGACCTGCTGACGTCACACTGACGTCAGGCTGACGCAGTAATTGATTTTCTGGATTTAAATTAAATCAGGAAATTCCAGAATATTATTTAAACTTCAAAAATTCATAACTTTTATTCTGTAACTCCAAATTGGACAAATTATATATGAAAAATGATCAGAAAAATCCAATCTATCCATCTGTACTATTTTCATGCATGATCAAACAAGTTAAATTGATGTTTTAAGCAGAACAAGGAAAAGCACTTAAAGAGGCCATGTTTGAGTTTGAAATTTGAATCTTTGATTCAAATTTGTTCAAACCCTTCTGGTTTTAGTTGCATTAGCCCAACACACTCATATTGCCATGTTTCATGCATGCATCATATTGTTGCACATTGTTTGGTGATGGTTGTGTATCGGTGTCCTTTGCGACAGGTTCTGCCCCCGAGGAGTACCGTGATTACCCTAACGAAGAACCTTATCAGTGCATCGAACCATCAGGCAAGCAACCAACCATTTGATCATATCGATACAATCCCATGTTCTCGCTCCTGCTCTCTTTTACTGCATTAAGACAACGCGATTCAAACTGCTGTGTGCTACGGTAGTTGAACCCATTTCCTCTGCATGACCTGTCATTGCCACAGTAACTAGATGAAACCCACTAGCATGTGTAGGAGTTGATTGAGCCCTATGTATGTGTTGTTCCTACCTTGCTATGCCTGCTATGCTTAGAGTCGTGTCAGGTCTGGTTCATCTGGGTGATGGGCTAGAGTGAAATGATTATGTCGGTAATGAGAGTGGTGTGGTGAACACGATTTGGTAAAGGTATCGATGAGAGGCCATGTAGGAGTACATGGTGGGTTGTTTCATTGAAGCCGACCTTAAGCACTGAGATCTGTATGTGTGATTTAAGAATCAGCTACTACCATGCATTGGGCCCGAAACCAATGGACCCTCTCGACTTCTTATTCACCCTAGTTCTCCGTCCAGGAGTTGCAAGTAGTTTCTGGTGTTTGTAGCCTACTGGAGGCCGTGGACAGCGCTGACCATAGGGGTGGGCTGTGATGCGGTAGGTACGTGGCACGGTGTACCGAATACCCGTTAGGTATCTCGGGAACCCTGTTCACATCGTTCGGGGCCGTATGGGAAACCTCGGCCGGACTCCCTGCGGATGGAACCCGAATAGGCGATAAACCTGGACTGGAGGCTTAGGTGATTAGGTAGGTCGTGGCCGACACCCACGTTGGGCTTCCGCTTGAAGGTTGCCGAGTACATGTCGTGTAAGCAACGATAAGTGGTGAGAGCGTGTATGAAGAAGTACACCCCTGCAGGGTTAACATGATCTATTCGAATAGCCGCGTCCGCGGTAAAGGACTACTTGGTTGCCTATACAGTTCATAGACAAGTAAATGGAAAACTACTAAAAGCCTCAAGATAAGTGTGAGTGCCGAGGATGGGTCTTCCGTAGGAAGACGGAGGTGGATCCTCGGTAGTGTATTGAAGTGGTGAGTAGTGGACTCGTGTGCGCAAAACCATTTCAGTTGGAGTATCGTAGGATAGCCTAGCCAAGAGTCAAAGCTGGCTTGCTGCAATAACTCCACCAACCCTTCTTGATACTATGCATGTATGTAGGATCTGATGTAAGTCTTGCTGAGTACCTTTGTACTCATGTTGCTATAATCTACATTTTTACAGAAGACGCTGCAACCCCTTCTGATGGGTTCTATGTAGACGTTGACATCAACGAGTAGGCTAAAGACCCAGGTGGTGACCCTGAGCTTGTGAAGGACCACGTAGTATAACTAGGCTTTCCAAGCCTCTTTTATTTTACTAGTTGTCTGTACTCAGACAAGTTACTTCCGCTGCTGGTTTGTATGACTGTATGACTTGTATGTAGGGTCGTGAGACCCGTACCTTTGTGTATGTTATGTATGGCTCACTGAGCCTTAAATAAAGTACTTGTGTCATAGAGTCATGTTGTGATGCTTCGTTGTATTTGCACATATCGAGCATATTGTGTGTATGATTGAAATGCTTGGTATGTGTGGGATCTGACTATCTAGTTGTTTATCTTTAGTAGCCTCTCTTACCGGGAAATGTCTCCTAGTGTTACCGCTGAGCCATGGTAGCTTGCTACTGCTCTGGAACACTTAGGCTGGCCGGCATGTGTCCTTCTTCGTTCCTGTGTCTGTCCCTTCGGGGAAATGTCACGCTTTGAGTACCGGAGTCCTGTTAGCCCGCTACAGCCCGGTTTACCGGAGTCCTGCTAGCCCAGTGCTACAGCCCGGACCCACTTGCTGATGACCGACACGTTCGAAGCTGGGTCATGGATGCCTGTCCCTGTAAGTCTGTGCCACTTTGGGTTTACGACTAGTCATGTCAGCCCGGGCTCTTTATCATATGGATGCTAGCGACACTATCATATACGTGAGCCAAAAGGCGCAAACGGTCCCGGGAAAAGGTAAGACGACACCCGTGGGAATACCGTGCGTGAGGCCGCAAAGTGATATGAGGTGTTACCAGCTAGATCGATGTGACATCGAGTCGGGGTCCTGACAGCGTTGGCATCAGAGCCGGACTGCCTGTAGGTTCTCCAAGCCAAACTGGTCGATGTTGAGTCTAGAAATTCTTTAGTTATATGTAGGGGAATTGTTTGTGGGTTGGAACATAAGGCTCTTTTTACTCCTTATACCTTATGACATTCTGATCTGAGTCAGTCCATTCTTCCACCGGGGGTTAAGGAATTAGGATCTATTCTCTCTATCAGGATCACGTGTTACTAATCAGTAGTACCTTATAAGTTTGATGGTTACAAGCCTAGTTCAGTTCTACTACCACATTATGTAGCCAGAATGGTTCAGAACTTTGATATGATGATGTTGAGTGTGTACGAAATCCTTTGTCAAATGTCTCAAAATCCTTTTTGAGCATTTACAGCTGTTATGCTGCCGAAATTTTGCTAGAAATTCTAATGCTCTTGCATTATGATTGTGCTTTCAGATGGCCACTCGCGACCTCAATCAAGTGGTTCGCCTGACTCGATGCCTAGATGTACCCGGCCATACTGCTAAGTTGGTCAGGGTAATGACTGAGGCTGGATATCGCTGGTATCCCGAGTACACGGTCGAAGAGCAATTCCGGGACTTCAATCAAAGCCAGTATCTCTGCACTGTCAGGATATTTCCATCTTATCCTGGATCCACCGAGCCTCTTCACTGTTCCTATGGACTCGGGGTTACTATTGAGATGGCTGTGCAGGACGCCGCCTACTCTATGATGACCATTATGCGAGTCAGATCTGGTTTATTTCGGGACTCTGATTTCCGGTATATGCCAGGATCACTTCCGGGAGCACAAGGGTATCTCCAGGCTATCTATGCTGACTCCACTCAGGAGGATTCACGGACTCGCACCACTGCTGAGATGCTCGAGGATAAGGACCGTGAAAATCGGGCCTTGAGGTTAGAGCTCTTCAATACCCGTGCTGACCACTGGGCCACTTTGACTCGGTTCGCACCGGCGGTGCAAGCTGGATATTCAGATATGCGCGATCTCTATCCTGTGAGATCTGCTCTGCCAGACGTGATGGTTTGGCGTGATGTAGGAGGCATCACCCCACCTCGCGGTCCCCGCAGGCCACCGTTTGCTGGTCCAAGGCCTCATCCTAGCCCCTATGGTCCACAAGCTCCGCGAGACCGTCTGTTTCCGGATGATCATGTTGAGCTTCCAGGCTATGGAGGTGACTTCTACGAGGACTACTACGGATCGGTCTGAGTTAGCGGTAGTATCACTAGTTCACACTAGCTGTGTCGTCTATCGTCCTGCGTGACTCGTGGGATATGACCTAGTTTGTACTCTTTCCGGAGGTGTAGAAAAATAATGTATAGGAGCTTGGAATGCCTCCGATGAGATGTAATCCTCTTTTCACCGTAATAGTACTTTGTTTGGTCTTGTACTAAACCCTGTATGGTGTGTATGACGATGGAATAAAGAAGCAGTTTCTGTATCTACCATGTCATACGGATGATCATCTTGCATTCCGATTTATTCCTTACATTATGTATCCTATGTCGGAATTTTATCATCCTGACTAAAACATTGTCTTGATTACCTAGGATGGTCAACACGCGCGCTAACCCTGCTTCCCAAGAGCAGGCCGAAGGCAGTGAAGCCAGGGATGCAAATCTGCCTCATCCCCCTTCACTAGCCGAGGTTATGATGGAAGCTGAGAGAAACAAGCGGGAGACCAACCGTTTGTTGGAGCGTATTGAACAGAATACAGCACACCATCAGAGGGCTAACGTGGTGTCACTCAGTGATTTTATCAAATTGCATCCACCCACGTTCCACCACTCCGTCGAGCCTCTCGACGCTGATGACTGGCTTCGCAGTATCTCTCACAAACTGCGTTCCGCGCTGGTAGCGGAGGCTGACAAGGTCACCTTTGCTGCATATCATCTTGAAGGCCCCGCCAGTCTATGGTGGGAGAATTATGGAGCTATGCGCCCAGCGGGCCATGTCACTACTTGGGCTGAGTTCAGCGAGGCTTTCCGTGAACATCACATTCCGGAGGGTCTCATGGACCGTAAACGTGAAGAATTTTGCAGTTTCACCCAAGGCCGACTTTCTGTGGATGCCTATAGCAGGGAGTTTGGTAATCTCGCCCGATATGCAACTGAGGAAGTGTCTACTGACGCCAAGAAGCAAGCAAGGTTCCGTAAGGGCCTTAGTCCTGAGCTTCGCCGCGACCTCCGTCTGCATGAGTGCACATCTTTTTCGAAACTTGTCAACAAAGCCATCAGTGCTGAAACTGGTCAGACTGACTATGACGCAACACGCAAGCATGGCCGTGACATGGGTTCCTCATCCGGTGCTGGTCCTCAGAAGCGCCGCGTGTGGGTGCCCAACACCGCCCTGCCACCCAGGTTCACACCGAGGCCATCTTTCCAGGCGCCTCGCCCCGTTCAACAGTCTGCTCCAGCCAAGCCCTATGGGGGTCCAACCAATAATGCTCCTCCACGTACCAGTTCCGTGACTTGTTTCAAATGTGGGGAATCTGGTCACTATATGCGTGAGTGCCCCCAGACCAACCCCAATCAATCTGCTAAAGCTGTTGGCCGTGGCAAGCCGACAGGAAAAATATTCCACGCCAAGCCGGTCGCCGCTTCACGTGGCCATGTCAACTGTATCTCTGCCGAAGAAGCTCAGGAGGATCCCAACGTCGTTCTCGGTACGCTTCTTGTTAATTGCCACCCGGCATCTGTTCTTTTCGATACAGGAGCCTCTCATTCTTTTATATCTGAAAACTATGCTCGCTTGCATAACGTCGCATTCGGTGATATGCCAACCTCTATGGTAATTCAAACTCCGGGATCCAAATGGCAAACTTCTAGAGTAAGCCATGGAAATAAAATCCAAGTCGACAGACTTGTTTTTCTCGCATCTTTGATAGCCCTTAAATCTTCAGATATTAATATCATTTTGGGTATGGACTGGATGTCAGCTCATCAAGCCAAAATTGATTGCTTCTCTAGGACTGTTCAACTCACCCATCCTTCGGGGAAGATAGTCAATGTCTTGACCCGAATAGCCCAGCGACAATTATATTCTCTTAACGCCAGCCCTTTGCCAGACCTTGAGGACGTGCCGGTAGTCTGTGACTTCCCGGATGTCTTCCCAGAGGAATTGCCAGGTGTTCCACCTGACAGGGATGTTGAGTTCGTAATCGACCTCATCCCCGGAACTGTTCCGATTGCTAGAAGACCCTATAAGATGGCACCCCTAGAACTAGCCGAGCTTAAGAAACAACTCGATGAGTCCTTGAAAAAGGGTTTCATCCGACCTAGTTCATCTCCGTGGGCTTGCCCCGTCCTATTCGTCAAGAAGAAGGATGGTACGGACCGGATGGTTGTAGATTACCGACCTGTCAATCTGGTCACAATCAAAAACAAATATCCACTTCCCAGGATCAACGATCTGTATGATCAGCTCGCTGGATCCTCAGTCTTCTCCAAGATGGATTTGAGGTTGGGCTACCATCAAATCAAAATCAGAAACGGGGACATTCCTAAAACGGCCTTTGTTACTCGTTATGGCCAATACGAGTACACCGTCATGTCCTTCGGATTAACCAACGCTCCAGCCACCTTTTCTCGGTTAATGAACTCAATCTTCATGGAGTATTTGGATAAATTCGTCGTGGTCTACCTCGATGATATACTCATCTACTCCAAGAACGAGGAAGAACATGCCGAACATCTAAGGCTAGTGTTGAAGAAACTTCGAGAGCATCGCCTTTATGCCAAATTTTCTAAATGTGAATTCTGGTTGTCAGAAGTGACCTATCTAGGTCATGTAATATCTGGTAAAGGTATTGCTGTTAACCCTGAGCGAGTTCAAGCCGTCCTTAATTGGACTCCACCTGAATCGGTCAAGCAAGTTCGGAGTTTTCTGGGCTTAGCGAGCTATTGTCGTCGCTTTGTCGAGAACTTCTCCAAAGTTGCCAAACCTCTAACCGAACTCCTCAAGAAAGATAAGAAGTTCGAGTGGACTCCACAATGTGAGCACAGCTTTCAGGAACTGAAAAGACGCCTGACTTCTGCTCCCGTGCTGGTACCGCCAGACTTCTCCAAGGACTTCGTTATCTACTGCGACGCCTCGCGACAAGGACTAGGTTGCATTCTCATGCAAGATTGACACGTAATTGCTTACGCTTCACGGCAATTGCACCCACATGAGGAGAATTATCCTACCCATGATCTAGAGCTTGCAGCCGTGGTCTATGCACTTAAGACCTGGCGACATTACCTCCTCGGTAATCATTGCGAAATATTCACTGATCACCAAAGTCTGAAGTATATTTTCACCCAACCGGATTTGAATCTCAGGCAGAGACGTTGGGTTGAATTGATCACAGACTTCGACTTAGGAATAACCTACACCCCAGGGAAAGCCAACGTCATGGCTGATGCGCTAAGTCGTAAATCTTATTGTAACAACCTGATGTTACAACAAAGTCAACCGCTTCTCCATGAGGAACTTCGGAAACTTAACCTTCACATTGTACCTCAAGGTTTTCTTTCCACCTTGGTGGCAAAACCTACCCTTACGGATCAAATTATCAAAGCACAGAAGGTAGATCCGGGAATCTCCCGCATCAAGAGGAACATTCAGAAAGGAATTGCGGATTGTTTCTCCATTAATGATCAAGGAGTCGTATACTTCGGGAATCGACTAGTAGTTCCCAAAGTGCGCAACCTAAGGCGGTTAATCCTTAAGGAAGCTCATGAATCTCCTCTCACTATTCATCCCGGTAGTACTAAAATGTATCAGGACCTACGCCAGAGGTTCTGGTGGACTAGGATGAAGAGAGAAATTGCTCAGTATATTGCAAATTGCGACGTCTGTCGTCGTGTAAAAGCAGAGCATCAACGGCCTGCTGGCACCCTTCAACCCTTAGCTATTCCTGAATGGAAATGGGATAAAATTGGTATGGATTTCATTACCGGTTTTCCCAGGACCAAGAGAGGGAATAATGCTATTTTCGTCGTGGTCGATCGTCTTTCCAAAGTAGCCCACTTCTTACCTGTTCGTGAGAGTATAACCGCTAGTCAGCTGGCAGATTTGTACATCTCCCGAATAGTGTCTCTCCATGGTGTTCCTTTGGAAATTAACTCGGATCGAGGAAGTCTTTTCACCTCTCGATTTTGGGAAAGTTTCCAAAATGCTATGGGAACCCGTCTCTCCTTTAGCACCGCTTTCCACCCTCAGTCGAGTGGTCAAGTGGAACGCGTCAACCAAATTCTAGAAGACATGCTTCGAGCCTCCGTTATCTCTTTCGGAATGGACTGGGAGAAGTGCCTTCCATTTGCCGAATTCGCTTACAACAACAGCTATCAATCTAGCTTGGGTAAAGCCCCTTTTGAAGTTCTCTATGGACGACGATGTCGAACACCCCTTAACTGGTCAGAGACCGGGGAAAGACAATTCTTTGGCCCGGATATGATTCAGGAAGCAGAAGAACAAGTTCGTATCATTCGTGAAAAGTTGAAAACAGCCCAATCTCGTCAAAAGAGTCAATATGACCGAAAACATAAGGCTATGACTTTCGAGGTTGACGAGAAGGCTTATCTTCGGGTCACCCCTCTGAAGGGAACCCATCGTTTCGGTATCAAAGGCAAATTGGCTCCTCGTTACATTGGACCTTTTCGCATTCTTGCCAAACGAGGAGAAGTTGCCTACCAGTTGGAACTACCTCCGCACCTCTCCAGAGTTCACGATGTCTTCCACGTTTCTCAACTCAGGCGTTGCTTCTCGGATCCTATCCGTGAAGTGGACCACGAAACGCTTGATCTCCAAGATGATCTTACATATCGAGAGTACCCCATTTGTATCCTCGATCAAGCCGAACGTACCACGCGACGTCATAATATCAAGTTTCTCAAGATTCAATGGTCGCACCATTCTGAGGATGAAGCAACTTGGGAAAGGGAGGATCGTCTTCGACTTGAATATCCCGCCTTCTTCCCGGAGGAACCCAAATCTCGGGACGAGATTCTTTTGAGTGGGGGTGAGTTGTCACACCCTAGCTAGTCATGCATTAGAGTGTTGCATCATGTTTACTCTTTCATCAGAAACTTGAAATGGGGATGACAGAACCCCCAGTCCCCTCTGAAACCAACTAGGGTTACTAAAATAATTTTTCAATGAACCTGAAATGCCCTTCTAAAATGCCCATCATTTTTGTCTTGGTTCAGAACCTCTGCCAAAAGTGGTGCACATTTTCCTAGACCATCCTAAGGTTTTTGAATTAAATCATAAATATTTGAATTTGGGCATTTAAAATAATATAAAATATTTAAATGCTCAAATATCTCCAAACTAAAATGTTTCATGTTGGAAATAATCCAACTATGGGCCAGGAATAGTTTGGTGATTTTTGAAGTTGCCTAGGTATTTTATTTAATTCAACAAAGTTGCAGATATATTAAATAAAAACAGAAACAGAAGAAAAGGGAAAAACTTACCTGTCGCCCACCAGCCAGCCCACCTGGCCGGCCCAGCCCGGCCACCGCTCCAGCGAGCTGCTTGGAGCAGGCAGCCAAGGTGCTCGGCGGCGGCACCGCAGCTCGCCACGCAGCTGCTCGCCGCCTCGCCGCCTCCCTCGCCCGGCTAACGCCGTGAACCGGCCTCCCTCTCTCCCCCGAACCCCCCAGACACCCCCTCTCCTCTCCAGCTCCTCCCCCTCGCACGCCCCAGCCATGGCCGACGCCACCGTCGCCGCACCACCGTCGTAGCCGTGCTCCCCGTCGTCTCCACGCCGCGCCACCCTGTCCAGAAGCTCCGCCGTCCTCTACTCCTTCGAGCTAGCCGAGCCCCGAGCGCTCGCGTGCCTCGAAGCCGCCGCACCAACCTCGCCCGAACCGCCATCGCCGGAGATCCCCTTCGCCGTCGCCGCCGCAGCAGCTCGTCCCCGACCCCGCCGGTGGCCTCTACGGGAGCGCTGTGAGCCTAGCTACTCCTCCGACCCTCTCTCTCTCATTCCCGAGCTGTGTAGCCACCGCACGAGGATCACACGCCCGCACCGTCGCGGACCTCGTCGCCGACGTGCTTCCGGCCACACTCCGGCCACAAGATGGTGTCCATCTTGCTCACCGAGTCCCACAGCACCTAACCAGCCACTCCACGAGCCTCACCGACCCCTCTAGCGCCAAGTTCATCCTCGACCGAACCCCGGTGGCCGCCAAAGTCGTCGCCGGCGCCAACTCCGGCCACCCCGACCCCAACGGACTCCGCCAAGAGCTGCGGTTTGTCCTCAGCTCCACTCCGGTGGTCTCCGCGACCCATTTGGTGGCCGAAATGGCCAAAACCACTCCCGCCGCCGCGTCGGGCTCGCCGGCGGCTAAACGCCGGCAGCCGACTTTGACTTTGACCACGGGTGGGCCCTGGTTGACTCCCCTGAGTCAATGACAGGTGGGGCCCAGCCCTGTTAATTAAACAGGATTAGTTTTAATTAAATCTTAATTAAAATAATCACCCTGACATGCGGGACCCACTGTCAGGTTTGACCCAGACCTGTTCCGTTGACCTGCTGACGTCACACTGACGTCAGGCTGACGCAGTAATTGATTTTCTGGATTTAAATTAAATCAGGAAATTCCAGAATATTATTTAAACTTCAAAAATTCATAACTTTTATTCTGTAACTCCAAATTGGACAAATTATATATGAAAAATGATCAGAAAAATCCAATCTATCCATCTGTACTATTTTCATGCATGATCAAACAAGTTAAATTGATGTTTTAAGCAGAACAAGGAAAAGCACTTAAAGAGGCCATGTTTGAGTTTGAAATTTGAATCTTTGATTCAAATTTGTTCAAACCCTTCTGGTTTTAGTTGCATTAGCCCAACACACTCATATTGCCATGTTTCATGCATGCATCATATTGTTGCACATTGTTTGGTGATGGTTGTGTATCGGTGTCCTTTGCGACAGGTTCTGCCCCCGAGGAGTACCGTGATTACCCTAACGAAGAACCTTATCAGTGCATCGAACCATCAGGCAAGCAACCAACCATTTGATCATATCGATACAATCCCATGTTCTCGCTCCTGCTCTCTTTTACTGCATTAAGACAACGCGATTCAAACTGCTGTGTGCTACGGTAGTTGAACCCATTTCCTCTGCATGACCTGTCATTGCCACAGTAACTAGATGAAACCCACTAGCATGTGTAGGAGTTGATTGAGCCCTATGTATGTGTTGTTCCTACCTTGCTATGCCTGCTATGCTTAGAGTCGTGTCAGGTCTGGTTCATCTGGGTGATGGGCTAGAGTGAAATGATTATGTCGGTAATGAGAGTGGTGTGGTGAACACGATTTGGTAAAGGTATCGATGAGAGGCCATGTAGGAGTACATGGTGGGTTGTTTCATTGAAGCCGACCTTAAGCACTGAGATCTGTATGTGTGATTTAAGAATCAGCTACTACCATGCATTGGGCCCGAAACCAATGGACCCTCTCGACTTCTTATTCACCCTAGTTCTCCGTCCAGGAGTTGCAAGTAGTTTCTGGTGTTTGTAGCCTACTGGAGGCCGTGGACAGCGCTGACCATAGGGGTGGGCTGTGATGCGGTAGGTACGTGGCACGGTGTACCGAATACCCGTTAGGTATCTCGGGAACCCTGTTCACATCGTTCGGGGCCGTATGGGAAACCTCGGCCGGACTCCCTGCGGATGGAACCCGAATAGGCGATAAACCTGGACTGGAGGCTTAGGTGATTAGGTAGGTCGTGGCCGACACCCACGTTGGGCTTCCGCTTGAAGGTTGCCGAGTACATGTCGTGTAAGCAACGATAAGTGGTGAGAGCGTGTATGAAGAAGTACACCCCTGCAGGGTTAACATGATCTATTCGAATAGCCGCGTCCGCGGTAAAGGACTACTTGGTTGCCTATACAGTTCATAGACAAGTAAATGGAAAACTACTAAAAGCCTCAAGATAAGTGTGAGTGCCGAGGATGGGTCTTCCGTAGGAAGACGGAGGTGGATCCTCGGTAGTGTATTGAAGTGGTGAGTAGTGGACTCGTGTGCGCAAAACCATTTCAGTTGGAGTATCGTAGGATAGCCTAGCCAAGAGTCAAAGCTGGCTTGCTGCAATAACTCCACCAACCCTTCTTGATACTATGCATGTATGTAGGATCTGATGTAAGTCTTGCTGAGTACCTTTGTACTCATGTTGCTATAATCTACATTTTTACAGAAGACGCTGCAACCCCTTCTGATGGGTTCTATGTAGACGTTGACATCAACGAGTAGGCTAAAGACCCAGGTGGTGACCCTGAGCTTGTGAAGGACCACGTAGTATAACTAGGCTTTCCAAGCCTCTTTTATTTTACTAGTTGTCTGTACTCAGACAAGTTACTTCCGCTGCTGGTTTGTATGACTGTATGACTTGTATGTAGGGTCGTGAGACCCGTACCTTTGTGTATGTTATGTATGGCTCACTGAGCCTTAAATAAAGTACTTGTGTCATAGAGTCATGTTGTGATGCTTCGTTGTATTTGCACATATCGAGCATATTGTGTGTATGATTGAAATGCTTGGTATGTGTGGGATCTGACTATCTAGTTGTTTATCTTTAGTAGCCTCTCTTACCGGGAAATGTCTCCTAGTGTTACCGCTGAGCCATGGTAGCTTGCTACTGCTCTGGAACACTTAGGCTGGCCGGCATGTGTCCTTCTTCGTTCCTGTGTCTGTCCCTTCGGGGAAATGTCACGCTTTGAGTACCGGAGTCCTGTTAGCCCGCTACAGCCCGGTTTACCGGAGTCCTGCTAGCCCAGTGCTACAGCCCGGACCCACTTGCTGATGACCGACACATTCGAAGCTGGGTCATGGATGCCTGTCCCTGTAAGTCTGTGCCACTTTGGGTTTACGACTAGTCATGTCAGCCCGGGCTCTTTATCATATGGATGCTAGCGACACTATCATATACATGAGCCAAAAGGCGCAAACGGTCCCGGGAAAAGGTAAGACGACACCCGTGGGAATACCGTGCGTGAGGCCGCAAAGTGATATGAGGTGTTACCAGCTAGATCGATGTGACATCGAGTCGGGGTCCTGACATTTATCCACACCGGGGATATCTATATGGTCCTGAAGCCGAGGCTGCTGAGGCGGCTGGATCATAGAAACAACTTTTTTGCCTTTCCTCGCTCTCTTCCTAAACTTCTTTACTACCGGAAGGTCGTCCATAATATGTTGAGATGGCAATTTAGGCACCGACTCATGACGCTCAAACCCTGAGGAGGCGCCAGTATAGACATATTGTTCAGCAGCGCCATCGTCGTCCTCATCCTCATCCATGGCAACGTCATCAGCAACTAATGAAGCCTCCTCCTTACCCCCTCCGCTATCACCCAACCCGACACCCGACGATAATTGGGTAGGTGGGTGTTGATGTTCATACCTTGCTGAGGCTGCGTGCTCGTGGGTGTGCTCTCGGCCGCCTCCAGACGAAGCAGACTCTTTGGCCACAATAGGACCCACCCATCATTGCAACAATCACCAAGCCGCTGCGGTGTCTCATCGTCATCCCCCAGTAGTACTGGAGGAGGCAAATTCTCGTGGTCCGGTTTGACACTGGCCACGGAAACCTTGAAGACGTTCGGGGGGATCGGCCGGCTGTGGAACAATGGTTCCTTCGGCTCCATTATCGTCGCCTTCCCCACGTCCACCTTCTGGTCGCCGATGGTGTACAATATGGTGCGCGGGGTTTCGTCGGCTTGCAAAGAAAAGTCTGTGACGTGAGACATCCAGAAGGCAATGAAAACGGGAGATTATACATTTATATTGAAGGGGGCCGGTGTGACAGATACCGTGAGGGCGTTGAGCTCAGCCAAAGACGAAGCACCGCCTAGCATGTCTGGTGCGGGAGCCGGTGCGGGAGCCGATGCGGGAGCAGGTGCAGCTGCAGGTGCTGGTGCAACGCTAGTCGAGCTGCTCCCCGCCAAGAAGTCAGCAAGGGGAAAGTCCGCTGCATCTTTTTTTGGATTTTGCCCGGTCCAATTGAAAACGGCCGGAACCAAGGTAGTAGAAATATCTAAAGCCACCTGTTTTGCGGCAGCTACCGCTGTTGCGACTGTCTCAGTTGATTTCTTCTCAACCGCAATCTCAACCCTCTTGTCGATGTTTTCTTCATTTAACCTCCGTCTTTCCTTTCTCTCCTCTGTGGTCTCATGGTAGTACTTCTTCCACGTGGCGCCGTCTCCGACACCGTGCACGCGTCCATACGACGGTCGAGTATCCACCGGTTGTTGTTTCAATATGTTCAACGCCCGGTTGAATGGAGTGTCCCACTTGGGCCTCGCCAATGCCTCAGACGGCGAGTCGCTTTCGGCCGCAATCCTGTGCTGCTCTCTCTGCAAAAGGCACAATGATCGTTTACAAATATGACTAACGTGTGCAGTCGAATTGATCAGAAACTAAAATTACTATCAGTCTCATGAACCTTTTTCACTGGGTCCCAACGGTGTCGGGCCCTAAGGATGTCACGCTCCTCCGGAACGGTGAACTCCGCCAAGGGGTCTGGGATGCCCAGACTCGCGGCTTCCGCGTCCTCCTTGGCCCATTTGGACCTCTTTCCGCCGTAACCACGGCTTCCGAGGTGGTGGCTCCCAATTGTTGGGGAACGTACTAATTTCAAAAAATTTCCTACGCACACGCAAGATCATGGTGATGCATAGCAATGAGAGGGGAGAGTGTGATCTACGTACCCTTGTAGATCGACGACGGAAGCGTTTGGTTGATGTAGTCGTACGTCTCCACGGCCCGACCGATCAAGCACCGAAACTACGGCACCTCCGAGTTCTAGCACACGTTCAGCTCGATGACGATCCCTGGACTCTGGTCCAGCAAAGTTTTGGGGAAGAGTTCCGTCAGCACGATGGCGTGGTGACGATCTTGATGTACTACTGTCGCAGGGCTTCGCCTAAGCACCGCTACAATATTATCGAGAACTATGGTGGCAGGGGGCGCCGCACACGGCTAAGAATATGATCACGTGGATCAACTTGTGTTCCTCTGGGGTGTCCCTGCCTCCGTATATAAAGGCTCAAAGGGGGGGGGTGCGGCCGGCCTAGGAGAGGCGCGCCAGGAGGAGTCCTACTCCCTCCGGGAGTAGGATCCCCCCCCAATCCTAGTTGGAATAGGATTCGCGGAGGGGGGAAAAGAGGAAGGGGGGCCGGCCCCCTCTCCTTGTCCTATTCGGACCAAGGGAGGGGAGGGGCGCGCGGCCCATCTCTGGCTGCCTCTTCTCTTTTCCACTAAGGCCCACTAAGGCCCATATATCTCCCGGGGGGTTCCGGTAACCTCCCGGTACTCAAGTAAAATCCCGATTTTCACCCGGAACACTTCCGATATCCAAACATAGGCTTCCAATATATCAATCTTTATGTCTCGACCATTTCGAGACTCCTCATCATGTCCGTGATCACATCCGGGAATCTGAACAACCTTCGGTACATCAAAACATATAAACTCATAATATAACTGTCATCGAAACCTTAAGCATGCGGACCCTACGGGTTCGAGAACAATGTAGACATGACCGAGACACGTCTCCGGTCAATAACCAATAGCGGGACCTGGATGCCCATACTGGCTCCTACATATTCTACGAAGATCTTTATCGGTCAGACCGCATAACAGCATACGTTGTTCCCTTTGTCATCGGTATGTTACTTGCCCGAGATTCGATCATCGGTATCCAATACCTAGTTCAATCTCGTTACCGGAAAGTCTCTTTACTCATTCCGTAATGCATCATCCCACAACTAACTCATTAGTTGCAATGCTTGCAAGGCTTAAGTGATGTGCATTACCGAGAGGGCCCAGAGATACCTCTCCGACGATCGGAGTGACAAATCCTAATCTCAAAATACGTCAACCCAGCATGTACCTTTGGAGACACCTGTAGAGCACCTTTATAATCACCCAGTTACGTTGTGACATTTGGTAGCACACAAAGTGTTCCTCCGGCACACGGGAGTTACATAATCTCATAGTCATAGGAACATGTATAAGTCATGAAGAAAGCAATAGCAACATACTAAACGATCGGGTGCTAAGCTAATGGAATGGGTCATGTCAATCAGATCATTCAACTAATGATGTGATCCCGTTAATCAAATGACAAATCTTTGTCCATGGTTAGGAAACATAACCATCTTTGATTAACGAGCTAGTCAAGTAGAGGCATACTAGTGACACTCTGTTTGTCTATGTATTCACACATGTATTATGTTTCTGGTTAATACAATTCTAGCATGAATAATAAACTTTTATCATGATATAAGGAAATAAATAATAACTTTATTATTGCCTCTAGGGCATATTTCCTTCAGTCTCCCACTTGCACTAGAGTCAATAATCTAGATTACATAGTAATGATTCTAACACCCATGGAGCTTTGGTCCTGATCATGTTTTGCTCGTGGAAGAGGCTTAGTCAACGGGTCTGCTACATTCAGCTCCGTATGTATCTTGCAAATCTCTATGTCTCCCACCTGGACTAGATCCTGGATGGAATTGAAGCGTCTCTTGATGTGTTTGGTTCTCTTGTGAAATCTGGATTCCTTTGCCAACTCAATTGCACCAGTATTGTCACAAAAGATTTTCATTGGACCCGATGCACTAGGTATGACACCTAGATCGGATATGAACTCCTTCATCCAGACTCCTTCGTTTGCTGCTTCCGAAGCAGCTATGTACTCCGCTTCACATGTAGATCCCGCCACGACGCTCTGTTTAGAACTGCACCAACTGACAGCTCCACCGTTTAATGTAAACACATATCCGGTTTGCGATTTAGAATCGTCCGGATCAGTGTCAAAGCTTGCATCAACGTAACCGTTTACAATGAGCTCTTTGTCACCTCCATATACGAGAAACATATCCTTAGTCCTTTTCAGGTATTTCAGGATGTTCTTGACCGCTGTCCAGTGATCCACTCTTGGATTACTTTGGTACCTCCCTGCTAGACTTATAGCAAGGCACACATCAGGTCTGGTACACAGCATTGCATACATGATAGAGCCTATGGCTGAAGCATAGGGAACATCTTTCATTTTCTCTCTATCTTCTGCAGTGGTCGGGCATTGAGTCTGACTCAACTTCACACCTTGTAACACAGGCAAGAACCCTTTATTTGCTTGATCCATTTTGAACTTCTTCAAAATCTTGTCAAGGTATGTGCTTTGTGAAAGTCCAATTAAGCGTCTTGATCTATCTCTATAGATCTTTATGCCTAATATGTAAGCAGCTTCACCGAGGTCTTTCATTGAAAAACTCTTATTCAAGTATCCCTTTATGCTATCCAGAAATTCTATATCATTTCCAATCAGTAATATGTCATCCACATATAATATCAGAAATGCTACAGAGCTCCCACTCACTTTCTTGTAAATACAGGCTTCTCCGAAAGTCTGTATAAAACCAAATGCTTTGATCACACTATCAAAGCGTTTATTCCAACTCCGAGAGGCTTGCACCAGTCCATAAATGGATCGCTAGAGCTTGCACACTTTGTTAGCTCCCTTTGGATCGACAAAACCTTCTGGTTGCATCATATACAACTCTTCTTCCAAAAATCCATTCAGGAATGCAGTTTTGACATCCGTCTGCCAAATTTCATAATCATAAAATGCGGCAATTGCTAACATGATTCAGACAGACTTAAGCATCGCCACGGGTGAGAAGGTCTCATCGTAGTAAACTCCTTGAACTTGTCGAAAACCTTTTGCGACAAGTCGAGCTTTGTAGACAGTAATATTACCGTCAGCGTCAGTCTTCTTCTTGAAGATCCATTTATTCTCAATTTCTTGCTGATCATCGGGCAAGTCAACCAAAGTCCATACGTTGTTCTCATACATGGATCCCATCTCAGATTTCATGGCTTCAAGCCATTTTGCGGAATCTGGGCTCACCATCGCTTCTTCATAGTTCATTGGTTCATCATGATCTAGCAGCATGATTTCCAGAATAGGATTACCGTACCACTCTGGCTGATCTACGAGGTTCAGTAGTATCTTGTCCTGAAGTTTCATGATCATTATCATTAACTTCCTCACTAATTGGTGTAGGTGTCGCAGAAACAGTTTTCTGTGATGTACTACTTTCCAATAAGGGAGCAGGTACAGTTACCTCATCAAGTTCTACTTTCCTCCCACTCACATCTTTTGAGAGAAACTCCTTCTCCAGAAAGTTTCCGAATTTAGCAACAAAAGTCTTGCCTTCGGATCTGTGATAGAAGGTGTATCCAATAGTTTCCTTTGGATATCCTATGAAGACACATTTCTCCGATTTGGGTTCGAGCTTATCAGGTTGAAGCTTTTTCACATAAGCATCGCAGCCCCAAACTTTCAGAAATGACAACTTTGGTTTCTTGCCAAACCATAGTTCATAAGGCGTCGTCTCAACGGATTTTGATGGTGCCCTATTTAACGTGAATGCGGACGTCTCTAAAGCATAACCCCAAAACGATAGCGGTAAATCAGTAAGAGACATCATAGATCGCACCATATCTAGTAAAGTACGATTACGACGTTCGGACACACCATTATGATGTGGTGTTCCGGGTGGCGTGAGTTGCGAAACTATTCCGCATTGTTTCAAATGTACACCAAACTCATAACTCAAATATTCTCCTCCATGATCAGATCGTAGAAACTTTATTTTCTTGTTACGATGATTTTCAACTTCACTCTGAAATTCTTTGAACTTTTCAAATGTTTTAGACTTATGTTTCATTAAGTAGATATACCCATATCTGCTTAAGTCATCTGTGAAGGTGAGAAAATAACGATATCCTCCACGAGCCTTAATATTCATTGGACCACATACATCTGTATGTATGATTTCCAACAAATCTGTTGCTCTCTCCATAGTACCGGAGAATGGTGTTTTAGTCATCTTGCCCATGAGGCACGGTTCGCAAGTACCAAGTGATTCATAATCAAGTGGCTCCAAAAGTCCATCAGTATGGAGTTTCTTCATGCACTTTACACCGATATGACCTAAACGGCAATGCCACAAATAAGTTGCACCATCATTATCAACTCTGCATCTTTTGGCTTCAACATTATGAATATGTGTGTCACTACTATCGAGATTCAATAAGAATAGACCACTCTTCAAGGGTGCATGACCATAAAAGATATTACTCATATAAATAGAACAACCATTATTCTCTGATTTAAATGAATAACCGTCTCGCATTAAACAAGATCCAGATATAATGTTCATGCTCAACGCTGGCACCAAATAACAATTATTTAGGTCTAATACTAATCCCGAAGGTAGATGTAGAGGTAGCGTGCCGACCGCGATCACATCGACTTTGGAACCGTTTCCCACGCGCATCGTCACCTCGTCCTTAGCCAATCGTCGCTTAATCCGTAGTCCCTGTTTCGAGTTGCAAATATTAGCAACAGAACCAGTATCAAATACCCAGGTGCTACTGCGAGCATTAGTAAGGTACACATCAATAACATGTATATCACATATACCTTTGTTCACCTTGCCATCCTTCTTATCCGCCAAATACTTGGGGCAGTTCTGCTTCCAGTGACCAGTCTGCTTGCAGTAGAAGCACTCAGTTTCAGGCTTAGGTCCAGACTTGGGTTTCTTCTCTTGAGTAGCAACTTGCTTGCTGTTCTTCTTGAAGTTCCCCTTCTTCTTCCCTTTGCCCTTTTTCTTGAAAATAGTGGTCTTGTTGACCATCAACACTTGATGCTCCTTTTTGATTTCTACCTCCGCAGCTTTTAGCATTGCGAAGAGCTCGGGAATAGTCTTATTCATCCCTTGCATATTATAGTTCACCATGAAGCTCTTGTAGCTTGGTGGCAGTGATTGGAGAATTCTGTCAATGACGCAATCATCTGGAAGATTAACTCCCATCTGAATCAAGTGATTATTATACCCAGACATTTTGAGTATATGCTCACTGACAGAACTGTTCTCCTCCATCTTGCAGCTATAGAACTTATTGGAGACTTCATATCTCTCAATCCAGGCATTTGCTTGAAATATTAACTTCAACTCCTGGAACATCTCATATGCTCCATGACGTTCAAAACGTCGTTGAAGTCCCGATTCTAAGCCGTAAAGCATGGCACACTGAACTATCGAGTAGTCATCAGCTTTGCTCTGCCAAACGTTCATAACATCTGGTGTTGCTCCAGCAGCAGGCCTGGCACCCAGCGGTGCTTCCAGGACGTAATTCTTCTGTGCAGCAATGAGGATAATCCTCAAGTTACGGGACCCAGTCTGTGTAATTGCTACCATCATCTTTCAACTTTGCTTTCTCAAGGAACGCATTAAAATTCAACGGAACAACAGCACGGGCCATCTATCTACAATCAAACATACATAAGCAAGATACTATCAGGTACTAAGTTCATGATAAATTTAAGTTCAATTAATCAAATTACTTAAAGAACTCCCGCTTAGATAGACATCCCTCTAATCCTCTAAGTGATCACGTGATCCAAATCAACTAAACCATGTCCGATCATCACGTGAGATGGAGTAGTTTCATTGGTGAACATCACTATGTTGATCATATCTACTATATGATTCACGCTCGACCTTTCGGTCTCTGTGTTCCGAGGCCATATCTGCATATGCTTGGCTCGTCAAGTATAACCTGAGTATTCCGCGTGTGCAACTGTTTTGTACCCTGTTGTATTTGAACGTAGAGCCTATCACACCCGAACATCACGTGGTGTCTCAGCACGAAGAACTTTCGCAACGGTGCATACTCAGGGAGAACACTTCTTGATAATTTTAGTGAGAGATCATCTTATAATGCTACCGTCAGTCAAAGCAAGATAAGATGCATAAAAGATAAACATCACATGCAATCAATATAAGTGATATGATATGGCCATCATCATCTTGTGCCTGTGATCTCCATCTCCGAAGCACCGTCATGATCACCATCGTCACTGGCGCGACACCTTGATCTCCATCGTAGCATCGTTGTCGTCTCGCCAATCTTATGCTTCCATGACTATCGCTACCGCTTAGTGATAAAGTAAAGCATTACAGCGCGATTGCATTGCATACAATAAAGCGACAACCATATGGCTCCTGCCAGTTGCCGATAACTCAGTTACAAAACATGATCATCTCATACAATAAAATTCAGCATCATGTCTTGACCATATCACATCACAACATGCCCTGCAAAAACAAGTTAGACGTCCTCTACTTTGTTGTTGCAAGTTTTACGTGGCTGCTACGGGCTTAGCAAGAAACGTTCTTACCTACGCATCAAAAACCACAACGATAGTTTGTCAAGTTGGTGCTGTTTTAACCTTCGCAAGGACCGGGCATAGCCATACTCGGTTCAACTAAAGTTGGAGAAACTGACACCCGCCAGCCACCTGTGTGCAAAGCACGTCGGTAGAACCAGTCTCGCATAAGCGTACGCGTAATGTCGGTCTGGGCCGCTTCATCCAACAATACTGCTGAACCAAAGTATGACATGCTGGTAAGCAGTATGACTTATATCGCCCACAACTCACTTGTGTTCTACTCGTGCATATAACATCAACACATAAAACCTAGGCTCGGATGCCACTGTTGGGGAACATAGTAATTTCAAAAAAATTCCTACGCACACGCAAGATCGTGGTGATGCATAGCAATGAGAGGGGAGAGTGTGATCTACGTACCCTTGTAGATTGACGACGGAAGCGTTTGGTTGATGTAGTCGTACGTCTCCACGGCCCGACCGATCAAGCACCGAAACTACGGCACCTCCGAGTTCTAGCACACGTTCAGCTCAATGACGATCCCCGGACTCCGATCCAGCAAAGTGTCGGGGAAGAGTTCCGTGAGCACGACGGCGTGGTGACAATCTTGATGTACTACTGTCGCAGGGTTACGCCTAAGCACCGCTACAATATTATCGAGGACTATGGTGGCAGGGGGCGCCGCACACGGCTAAGAATATGATCACGTGGATCAACTTGTGTTCCTCTGGGGTGTCCCTGCCTCCGTATATAAAGGCTCAAAGGGGGGGGGTGCGGCCGGCCTAGGAGAGGCGCTCCAGGAGGAGTCCTACTCCCTCCGGGAGTAGGATTCCCCACACCCAATCCTACTTGGAATAGGATTCGCGGAGGGGGGAAAAGAGGAAGGGGGGCCGGCCCCCTCTCCTTGTCCTATTCGGACCAAGGGAGGGGAGGGGCGCGTGACCCATCTCTGGCTGCCTCTTCTCTTTTCCACTAAGGCCCACTAAGGCCCATATATCTCCCGGGGGGTTCCGGTAACCTCCCGGTACTCCGGTAAAATCCTGATTTTCACCCGGAACACTTTCGATATCCAAACATAGGCTTCCAATATATCAATCTTTATGTCTCGACCATTTTGAGACTCCTCGTCATGTCCGTGATCACATCCGGGACTCTAAACAACCTTCGGTACATCAAAACGTATCAACTCATAATATAACTGTCATCAAAACCTTAAGCGTGCGGACCCTACGGGTTCGAGAACAATGTAGACATGACCGAGACACGTCTCCGGTCAATAACCAATAGCGGGACCTGGATGCCCATATTGGCTCCTACATATTCTACGAAGATCTTTATCGATCAGACTGCATAACAACATACGTTGTTCCCTTTGTCATCGGTATGTTACTTGCCCGAGATTCGATCGTCGGTATCCAATACCTAGTTCAATCTCGTTACTGGCAAGTCTCTTTACTCGTTCCGTAATGCATCATCCCGCAACTAACTCATTAGTTGCAATGCTTGCAAGGCTTAAGTGATGTGCATTACCGAGAGGGCCCAGAGATACCTCTCCGACGATCGGAGTGACAAATCCTAATCTTGAAATACGTCAACCCAACATGTACCTTTGGAGACGCTTGTTTAGCACCTTTATGATCACCCAGTTACGTTGTGACGTTTGGTAGCACACAAAGTGTTCCTCGGGCACACGGGAGTTACATAATCTCATAGTCATAGGAACATGTATAAGTCATGAAGAAAGCAATAGCAACATACTAAACGATCGGGTGCTAAGCTAATGGAATGGGTCATGTCAATCAGATCATTCAACTAATGATGTGATCCCGTTAATCAAATGACAACTCTTTGTCCATGGTTAGGAAACATAACCATCTTTGATTAACGAGCTAGTCAAGTAGAGGCATACTAGTGACACTCTGTTTGTCTATGTATTCACACATGTATTATGTTTCCGGTTAATACAATTCTAGCATGAATAATAAACTTTTATCATGATATAAGGAAATAAATAATAACTTTATTATTGCCTCTAGGGCATATTTCCTTCACCAATGTTCCTCTCTTGAAGCCCCTTCATGTACTTAGACTTTTTTTGGCATATTCGGCCTCGCAAGCCTCCTTGAATATTTGAAACTGCTCTTCCGTGATTGTCGGATTATCCTTTACAATCTCGGAGTAGGGTTCCTTCTTGTCGATGATCCTTGCTTTCACTCGATTTTTCCAGGCGGCCAACGCGTCGCTAAACTTGGTCATGGCGTGTTTGTTTATCTTCTTCATTGCCGGGTCCTCATCTGGATCTTTATAATCCTTCTCATTCCGGCCCGGGAACAAGAATATCTGGTGAAACTTCTTTAGGAGGGAGCTCCTCATATTTTCTATCTTCTGTAGTTTCTCATCGTTGATGGTGGCGGTTGTCCGTACGATGCAGCCTATTTGATTGTCGTAGCATCGACGCGCTTCCTCGGGCGCCGTTGGCTCAAAATTGCCGTCGTCCACCTCCGTGACCACCACTCTAGTAGTCCTGAGTTTGTTAGGAACCCGTTGCCTCTTTGCTTTTGATTCTACACCGGCTCCGCTCCCCGAGGCAGCGCCGGTCTCAGTCTCAGCGCCGGTCTCGATGCCTGTCTGAGTCTGAGCACCGGTCTCAGTCTCAGCACCGGTCTGCGTGTCGGTCTCAGTCCCCGATGCCACCGGTGGGCCCAGCAATAACATGGGTTGATCATCGGTAAGGCTAAAAAATTCGTCTGCCGCCCGGTAGGCGTCGTCGCAATCACCAGAACCCTGTCCTTCGTCGTTGCTAGCCATGTTTCCTATGATTAAATCTAGTCAATTAATTCTAGACCTAATAAAATGAATAAAGACATAAAAAAGGACTATTTGTTTTACAGGAACGTTGACTCCTTCCTGGTGCGGCAAATCACACGGGCACTCGATATGTCCTAGTTTGTAGCACAAGTCATGCCGAAATTCGTGGAAAATTTCGGCATGACCTTTGCTAAAAAGTGGACAAATCGAGAACCTGAAATTTTCCGGAACGGAAATGAATCAACATTCCCACAAAATATATATAGGCCACTCAGCTTCATTGAAACAACAAAGCCACTTGGGCAAAAACAACATGACCACTTCAATGAAAAGATATAATCAACAATAAATGTCTAGGAAGGGATCATCTTTAAAATAAAACTTGCCTAAATAACCTAGATAATTAACCTAATCAAACTAGTTAAGACTAGTTCTCTATCAAAGCCCTAACTAAATTTTTGCACTAACCTAGGTAATTAACCTAATTAAACTAGTTAACCTAACTACTTCTCTGTCAAAGCCCTAACTAAATTTTTGCCATAACCTAGATAATTAACATAATTAAACTAGCTAACCTATGCATGAGAGAGAGAGAGGAGGGGTGGGGGCTTACAAAGGATGGCTCCGGTGGCGGCGAGGGAGGCAGTGGTGGCAAGGGAGGCAGGGGCGTCTCCGGTGACGGCGAGGGAGGCAGTTCTGGCGAGGGAGGATCCGGTGGCATCGACGGCAGCTCCAGTGGCGTTGATGAGGCCGTGCGGCTCCGTGGCGTTGGGGGAGGCTCCGATGGCGTCGATGGCGCACGGCTCTGGTGGCTCCGGGGGCGTCGACGTCGGCAGGAGACGGCGGCGAAGTGGGGCGTATACGAATTGGGGAGACGGCGGCGGGGTGGGTCAAGAGATTTGGGGGGCAACTGGTGGCCGGGGGGAAACGGTTTTTTGGTTAAGTCAAAACTAGCGGTAGCGCGTTTCGCAGAACACGCTATAGCTAAGGTAGCTATAGCGCTTTTTCCAAAACGCGCTACTGCTATACATATGTAAGTTTCTCTCTTTTTTATTTCCTTTTCTGTTTCTATAGCGAGGGTCCTCGAAACGCGCTGCAGCTGCGTTAGCTACAACGCCTCTTACTAACACACGCTACGGCTAAGCCTTTCTCTGTTTTTTTGCTTTTTCATTTATTTTGCTTTACATTTTATTTATTTTCTTTCTCCTTTTTTTGTTTCTTTCATTTTCATTTACTTCTCTATTTGTTTTTCATTTTATTTTATTTCCATTAGCAGTAGCGCTGTTACAGGGAAACGCGCTGCTACTCATGCCCTAGCGGTAGCGCGCTTCCTGCAAGGCCGCTACTGCTATGCGTAGCCCATCATTCCAGCAATGGGAATATTAGTAGTAGCGCTTTTACGGCCACACGCGCTACTGCTAGAATCGTATCTGCAGCGCGGTTTATTTTGAACCGCTACTACTATCTAGCACTAGCGCCCTTTTTTAACCCGCGCTGTTGCTAAATTTCTGTGTATAAGGTTTTCCCTAGTAGTGAGAAGGTGGATCAAAATCATAAATGGGTTAAGCGTCAATTTGGTTCATTTCTTCACAACATGACTGCTACACACAATGCAGTGAAGAAAAACCATTACTACCTCCATGAAGTCTTCAGTCGCACCTGGGCCATTCTGTCACATCTGTATGGTGAAGACGATCTGAAGAAAATGGGTCTCAAGGAAGATTTTGACTAGTCTGCACCTCCACCGAAGAAATTCAAGAAGGTCAAGGTTCCTTCTCTGGTGGCCAGCTCATTTTCTTCATCGCGCAACACCGATGAAAATGAAGACTTGGACGACACTGCGGCAGGCCCTACTACAACAAACGACCCCAACAACGCTGGCTCTCCTTCATCAACTTGATATTCTTCAGGGGCGTTAGTCCTCATATTCGATCCTTTTGGTCATTTGATGACAAAGGGGGAGAATTTTCAGTTAGTCTTCAAGCGGGTCTTTCTATATGGGCGTTTTTTTGTTAAGTTACAACTCTCGTTCTTCTGAGACTTTATTGGATCGAGTTGTATACTTAAACCCGATGGTGCTCTAATACTTTTGATATGTTTTTCTGCATGCTTATTCCTCATATATGCTAATGCATGCATGCTGAATTACATCAGTCACCATATTTCATCATGCATTTCAAACTCTTCATTGTGATATGTCAAATGTGTATATGAATTACAAGATATAGGGGGAGATCTCCATGATTCAACTCTTCAAGTATGCATTGCTTCAAAAGAAAATTCCTCACTATGCACATCTTCAGGGGGGCTGTTCTATATCTTGCAATCAAATTCCTCATTATCAGTATTTACACTTCATATGTTTATCCCCATTTAAAACTTAACCTATATTGTCATCAATCACCAAAAAGGGGGAGATTGAATATGCATCTAGTGCCCCTTAGTGATTTTGGTGTATTGGAGACTTATAGGTTAAGGGACTAATGCATTTGTGAGTGTACACAGGTCTATAAGTCTATGAGGAGTTTGATATTTACAGAGAAAGTCGACCCCTAAAAATGAAGTTCTTTGACTGAAGACTTTGAATCTCTGAAGACTTTCTGAAGACTTTGAAAGTGAAGAAATTGGTGTGACCGTGAAGACTTGGTATTCATTCGAGGAACATGAAGCGTGAAGACTTTTGTTTTTGTAGTTTTATTTTCTCTTTCTTGAGTCATAGGAAACACCGTACTGTTAAAGGGGGTCGAGGAAATACTAAGGAAAAATTTCCATGTGATGTTCAATTCAAAATCCTACACCTACCAATCCCTTCGAGTGAAGCCATTGGAAATCTCATACAATTCAGTCAATTTCTTCAGTGACAGAGACGAAGTTCTTCTGGTCTCTGAGGAATTTGTTCTGACTGAGGAGTTAGGAATTCGCCAGTGCGGACTGCCTACACAGTGAGGAACATGATAGCCCTGAGGATTTTGCTACTCAAAATTCCGACCGTTGCTGTGCTATGCGCCAGCTATCCCAAAATATCTATCCACCTAACGGTCATATCATTGAAGGGCATTTATGTCTTATCATGTCGCGCTGCTCCCTAGGCTATAAATAGCCCCCCCTACAACCACTAACTGGTTGGCTGCTCCGAGAGAAACTGACACTTGTCATTTGAGAGCAACCCATCATCCGAGGACTTTGAGAGAAAATCATCAAGTGGGGAAAAACCCAAACCCAAACACCTACAAACCCCAAGTGATTGACCATCACTGAAGAGATTGATCTTGCGTGGATCCGACGCTTGTTACCTTTGAAGACTGTGCTTCTTCCAGACGGTTAGGCGTCATGGTCTAGAGCATCCAAGAGGAATTGTGGATCGTCGAGTGACCAAGTTTGTGAAGGTTCGGAAGTCACCTGAAGACTTACCACGAGTGATTGGATGAGGCCTGTGTGACCTTAGTTCAAGGAGAATACTGTGAGGACTTGGTGTCCTGAGCTGCGTGTTCAGGACTGGGTGTCCGGGACTGTGTGTCCTCGAGTTTAAATACTCAGCCGCTCCAACCAGACGTACAACTGAGACAGCAGTTGGAACTAGTCTACCAAATCATTGTCTTCACCAAGCTTACTGGTTCTATTTCCTCAACTCTTTCATTTCCTCATAACTGTGTTGTGTGGTTGTTCATATCTGTGTTTGAAGACTTTGATGAAGACTTTCTCAATTTCCTCAGTTCAATTTCTTCAGTCTGATTGTCTTCATCCTATGTTATCTTGTGCTTACGCTACCTGTACTCTGTGCCTGTCTTCATTTCATCATGATGACCATGCTTGTATTCTGTTATGTTTACTTTTGAGTACTTATTCCACTGCTAGTAGTTCTTCGCTAAGGAATTTCCTCACCGGCAAATTCCTTAGTGAAGAATTTCATAAAAATCGCCTATTCACCCCCCTCTAGTCGATATAACGCACTTTCAAGGCAGAGCATCAGAAGCCAGCAGGATTGCTACAGCCATTGCCAAAACCCGAATGGAAGTGGGATAAGTTTGGCATGGATTTTATCACAGGATTGCCGAGAACGCGTTCAGGCTATGACTCGATTTGGGTTGTAGTCGATCGTTTGACAAAGGTATAGTAGCTCATTTCATCCCAGTGAAGACTACCTACACTAGTGCCAAGTTGGAAAAGATATACATGTCCAGGATCGTATGTCTGCATGGAGTTCCAAGGAGCATTGCATCAGATAGAGGAACCCAGTTTACCTCAAAGTTATGGAATCGGTTGCATGAAACTTTGGGTACCAGGCTAGAGTTCAGTACAGCTTTCCATCCGCGGAAGATGGACAGACCGAGAGAGTCAATCAGATTTTGGAGGATATGCTGAGAGCTTGTGCGCTAGATTACGGATCTAGTTGGGATGAGAATTTTCCATACGCGGAGTTCTCTTACAACAACATTTATCAATCCAGTTTGAAGATGGCCCCTTTCGAAGCCTTGTACGGAAGGAGGTGCAGGACCCCATTGTCGTGGGATGAAGTCGGAGACCGCCAGTTGTTTGGACCGGATCTGATTAAGGAGTCCGAACAGAAGGTGAAATTGATTCGCGATAGGCTCAAGGTAGCCCAGTCCAAGCAGAAGAGCTATGCAGATTCTAAATGCAAGGAGACAGTTTACGAAGTCGGAGACCGAGTTTATCTTCGAGTATCTCCACTTCAAGGAGTTAAGCGCTTTTGAGTTAAGGGAAAGTTAGCGCCACGTTTTGTAGGACCATACAAGGTTTTGGAGCGTATGGGAGAAGTAGCCTATAAGTTGGAATTGCCCGAAGGATTGTCAGGAGTTCATGATGTATTCCACGTTTCCCAGTTGAAGAGGTGCCACGCAGAGATGGCTGATATACCGCTGAGAGATACAGTGCCGCTGGAAGCGATTCAGTTGGACAGTGATTTGACCTATGAGAAGAAACCTGTCAAGATTCTTGAGTATGCTAGCCGAGTCACCCGCAGCAAGGTTATCAAGTTTTGCAAAGTTCAGTGGAGCCACCACACGGAGGATGAAGCCACCTGGGAGCGAGAGGTAGATCTGCTGAAGGACCACCCTCACCTATTTTCTAGCCAACCCGAATCTCGAGGGCGAGATTCATCTTAAGGGGGGTAGGTTCGTAACATCCCAAATTTTCAATTTGGAATGTTATACATTAGATCATCATTGCATATCATATTTATTTGCATTTTGGTTGATCCTAGAAATTCTACGCAACTCAAGGACCCTCGGAGAGAGAGTTGGGGATTTCGTTATTTCCATATTTGAGTTTTCTCAAATTCTGAAAATAGGATCATTTGATTTTATTTATTTTATCTTCAATTATTTCTATTGTAAAAATATGAGAGAGGGAATAAAATGACTTTCCCAAAATAAATAAATATTTAGGATTTAATAATAAAATCAAATAAGATTTTTTTTTGGATTTATTTGCTATTTTATTTGAATTTAGGAAAATGCGCATTTTCCAAAATTGCATTTAGGCCCCAAATAAATGTTCATCTTGTGCGGCTTGATTTTAGAAGCAGGGGAAAATTTATTTCGGGATTTTGGGAGTCCGTTTAGTATTACTTTTGTTTGTTTTTCTGCGCGTAATAATTTAAAAAAAGTGCGAACCGACTTTGGGTCATATTTGGCCCGGACTCCTCAGGGGGGGCTTTATATAGCGCGCCCCGGGGCCCGAATCAGCCCAAGCCACCGCCGCACTAACCCTAAGCCGCACCCGAGCCCAGCCGCCGCCGCCGGAGCCCCGACGCCGCCGACGAGGTTGATTCCGCTGCCGCCGTTTTTTTAGAAAAACCGTTCGGTTTTTCCTTCGGTTTTCGTCAGTTTTTCTAGATCCGTTTTTTTAGATATATCGGTTTTTTTGGTTTAGTTATTTAGCGAGCGTTCGCTCGTTCGTTCGTTTTAACGAACGCGTTCATCGTTTAGATCCAGATAATGTTCGTTCGTTAATCTGTTCATCATTTTTCTTTTTCTAGAATTTATTCTGTGATTTTTCTGATCGCGATTTCCGATCCGATTTTCATTCTAGTATAACTTTTCGCTCGTTTATCGGAAACAGGCGATTCAAGCGCCTGGAGTTTCATCTCGAAACCATGTTTCCGTTTAACCAACTCAAACAAGTTTTTGCCTCTGTAAAATTTGACCTAGATCCAGAATAGTAAACGAAGCTTGTTTCTTTTGCCGTTTGTCTTTCGTTGCTTCGTTCAATTTGGTTCTTTTTGCCAACCGGAGTTCTTAAGTTAAACTTTCTGGTTAGATCTCTTATTTGAGTTTTACCTGTGCATTAGTTGAGTACTTATTGTATGCTTGTTTGTTTGCGATAGAGTATCCGGAGTGCGTCGCTTGCTACTTCGAATCGCTAGGTTTTGCGGATCATCAGCAAGGCAAGTAACACTTTGATCATACCTCCTACTACCCAGTTTTATTGCATTACATCAATCCTCACACATTGCATGATTAGGAATCTAATTAAATTGTGGGTTTTGGGAAGTAGATGAGGTAGTACCTATTACCTGTGTTATTATCAAACCCTTGGGAGTTACTTCTACGTTTGCTTATATTGCCATGCTATGCTAGTAGACGTGGATTGGGTGAGTGTATCCATGACCGATGTGAGATTGTTAAATTAATGGTTTATCTAAGGTGGCAACTTCAATACACATCTGGGTGGATTGAGGCACCTAGGTATTCCAGCGATTGCCTGTTTTTCTTTTGGACCGCCACCCAAGCTCAATGGGATCATGAGATTATTCATACTAGAAACTTCCGTGTGCAACCACAAGCTACTATGGGCTCTAGCATAGTTGATTAAGTTGTGCGAACTCTTACAGTGGTAGACTAGCAGATGTAGGGGAAAGTAGGTGTAACGGTCTAGCCAATCGTAAGGTGCTAGAGCTTCTGAAAGACTATGTCTCGGTCATCCGTTTCTCAAACACCATGAAGTGCGAGAAATCCCAACGGAGGAGATCGAGTCTTGTGGGGAAAAGTGCGCAAACCTCTGCAGAGTGTATAAACTAATCATGGTTAGCCGTGTCCCCGGTTATGGGCATCTTGAGTATCTAGTACTTGGATTATCATGTGAATCTCATCATGTTACTCTAATTAATTTGTTGGGTTTTTAATGATGATGCTTAATTGGGATTGAGAGGGTGTCTACACTCTCAATGTTTAACAACCACCATGATAGTTAAATAAAATTTATTCCTTTGCAGTAGGGAAAACTTGGCTTTATGCAAAATTGTAACCATAGAGCTTTCCACCAGCCAAATATGCATGTAGTATAGCCTTATTCTTCCATTGCTCTCTATGTGTTACATTGCCAGCATATTCCATGTGCTGACCCGTTTCGGGCTGCAACGTTCATGTTGTAGACTTTTCAGACGACGAGGAGGTGCTTTTAGGTCGTGGTTCTATACTCAATGATGCTGTTGGAGTTGATGGACTCAGTTATCTTCCAAGCCTTCCGCTATTATCGTTATTAGTTGGCCTTATGCCATATTTATTGTAATAAGTTCTCTTTTGAGACACTCGATGTAATAAGTGTGTGATTGCTACTCTGTTATAAATCCTTCAAGTACTGTGTGGTGTCAGCATTACTGATCCAGGGATGACACCGGAGCATAGAGATTGGACCGTTTGAGGTCTGGTCGCTACATTTGGTTATGAATTTAGTCCTAATGTGATGGGCATCCAAGAGGGATATGATAAAAACTTTCATATACAATGCATTGAATACTATGAGAAGTTTGATACTTGATGATTGTTTTGAGATATGGAGATGGTGATATTAGAGTCATGCTAGTTGAGTAGTTGTGGATTTGAGAGATACTTGTGTTGAAGTTTGTGATTCCCGTAGCATGCACGTATGGTGAACCGTTATGTGATGAAGTCGGAGCATGATTTATTTATTGATTGTCTTCCTTATGAGTGGCGGTCGGGGACGAGCGATGGTCTTTTCCTACCAATCTATTCCCCCTAGGAGCATGCGCGTAGTACTTTGTTTCAATAACTAATAAATTTTTGCAATAAGTATGTGAGTTCTTTATGACTTATGTTGAGTCCATGGATTATACGCACTCTCACCCTTCCACCTTTGCTAGCCTCTCTAGTACCGCGCAACTTTCGCCGGTACCATAAACCCACCATATACCTTCCTCAAAACAGCCACCAGACCTACCTATTATGGCATTTCCATAGCCATTCCGAGATATATTGCCATGCAACTTTCCACCATTTCGTTTATTATGACACGCTTGATCATTGTCATAATGCTTTGCATGATCATGTAGTTGACATCGTATTTGTGGCAAAGCCACCATTCAAAATTCTTCCATACATGTCACTCATGAGTCATTGCATATCCCGGTACACTGCCGGAGGCATTCATATAGAGTCATACCTTGTTCTAAGTATCGAGTTGTAATTCTTGAGTTGTAAGTAAATAAAAGTGTGATGATCATCATTATTAGAGCATTGTCCCAGTGAGGAAAGGATGATGGAGACTATGATTCCCCCACAAGTCGGGATGAGACTCCGGATGAAAATAAATAAATAAAAGAGGCCAAAGAAGCCCAAACAAAAAAAGAGAAAAAAGAGGCCATAAAAAAGAGAAAGGCCCAAATAAAAAATAAAAAATGAGAGAAAAAGAGAGAAGGGGCAATGCTACTATCCTTTTACCACACTTGTGCTTCAAAGTAGCACCATGATCTTCATGATAGAGAGTCTCTATGTTGTCACTTTCATATACTAGTGGGAATCTTTCATTATAGAACTTGGCTTGTATATTCCAATGATGGGCTTCCTCCAAATGCCCTAGGTCTTCGTGAGCAAGCGAGTTGGATGCACACCCACTAGTTTCTTTTGTTGAGCTTTCATACATTTATAGCTCTAGTGCATCCGTTGCATGGCAATCCCTACTCACTCACATTGATATCTATTGATGGGCATCTCCATAGCTCGTTGATACGCCTAGTTAATGCGAGACTATCTTCTCCTTTTTTGTCTTCTCCACATACCCCCCATCATCATATTCTATTCCACCCATAGTGCTATGTCCATGGCTTGCGCTCATGTATTGCGTGAATATTGAAAAAGTTTGAGAACACCAAAAGTATGAAACAATTGCTTGGCTTGTCATTGGTGTTGTGCATGATTTGAATACGTTGTGTGGTGAATATGGAGCATAGCCAGACTATATAATTTTGTAGGGATAACTTTCTTTGGCCATGTTATTTTGAGAAGACATGATTGCTTAGTTAGTATGCTTGAAGTATTATTGTTTTCATGTCAATATTAAACTTTTGTCTTGAATCTTATGGATCTGAATATTCTTGCCACAATAAAGAGAACTACATGGATAAATATGTTAGGTAGCATTCCACATCAAAAATTCTGTTTTTATCATTTACCTACTCGAGGATGAGCATGAATTAAGCTTTGGGGTGCTGATATGTCTCCAACGTATCTATAAATTTTGATTGTTCCATGCTATTATATAATCAACCTTGGATGTTTTATATGCATTTATATGCTATTTTATATGATTTTTGGGACTAACATATTAACCCAGAGCCCAGTGCCAGTTTCTGTTTTTTCCTTGTTTTAGAATATCACAGAAAAGGAAAATCAAACGGAGTCCAATTGACCTGAAACTTCACGGAACTTATTTTTGGATCAGAAGAAGCCCAGAAGACTTGGAGTCTACGTAAGGGAAGCTTCGAGGAGGCCAGAGGTAGGGGGCACGCCCACCCCCCTGGGCGCGCCCTCCACCCTCGTGGGCCCCTTGTGGCTCCCCTGACGTACTTCTTCCGCCTATATATCTCCATATACCCTAAAAACATCCGGGAACACAATAGATCGGGAGTTCCGCCGCCAGAAGCCTCCGTAGCCACCGAAAGACAATCTAGACCTGTTCCGGCACCTTGCCGAAGGGGGAATCCCTCTCCGGTGGCCATCTTCATCATCCCGGTGCTCTCCATGACGAGGAGGGAGTAGTTCTCCCTCGGGGCTGAGGGTATGTACCCGTAGCTATGTGTTTGATCTCTCTCTCTCTCTCTCGTGTTCTTGATTTGGCACGATCTTGATGTATCGCGAGCTTTGCTATTATAGTTGGAGCTTATGTTTCTCCTCCCCCTCTACTCTCTTGTAATGAATTGAGTTTCCCCTTTGAAGTAATCTTATCGGATTGAGTCTTTAAAGATTTGAGAACACTTGATGTATGTCTTGCCGTGCGTATCTGTGGTGACAATGGGATACCACGTGATTCACTTGATGTATGTTTTGGTGATCAACTTGAGGGTTCCGCCCATAAACCTATGCATAGGGGTTGGCACACGTTTTCATCATGATTCTCTGATAGAAACTTTGGGGCACTTGAGGGAGTCTTGGATTAGGGGGTATCCGGACAGCCGGACTATATCCTTCGGCCGGACTGTTGGACTATGAAGATACAAGATTGAAGACTTCTTCCCGTGTCTGGATGGGACTCTCCTTGGTGTGGAAGGCAAGCTTGGCAATACGGATATGTAGATCTCCTTCCTTGTAACCGACTCTGTGTAACCCTAGCCCCCTCCGGTGTCTATATAAACTGGAGGGTTTTAGTCCGTATGACAACAGACAATCATACCATAGGCTAGCTTCTAGGGTTTAGCCTCTTCGATCTCGTGGTAGATCAACTCTTGTACTACTCATATTATCTAGAACAATCAATCAGGACGTAGGGTATTACCTCCATCAAGAGGGCCCGAACCTGGGTAAAACATCGTCTCCCCTGCCTCCTGTTACCATCTGCCTAGACGCACAGTTCGGGACCCCCTACTCGAGATCCGCCGGTTTTGACACCGACATTGGTGCTTTCATTGAGAGTTCCTCTATGTCATCATCATTAGGCTTGATGGCTCCTCCGATCATCGATAGCGATGCAGTCCAAGGTAAGACTTTTCTCCCCGAACAGATCTTTGTATTCGGCGGCTCCGCACTGCGGGCCAACTCACTTGGCCATCTGGAGCAGATCGAGAGTTATGCCCCTGACCACCAGGTCAGGTTTGGAAGCTTAAACTACACGGCCGATATCCGCGGAGACTTGATCTTCGACGGATTCGAGCCCCTGCCAAGTGCGCCGCACGGTCACGATGAGCATGATTTAGCTCTACCATCAGACAATGTTCGGGAGATCGCACCGGCGACCGATCCGACCCTCAATTCGGAGCCAATTGCACCATCCATGGACGGGTGGATAGACCCCTCCACGGAGGCCGCATTCTCAGCAGAGATCGAGCCGAGTATCGACCTTACCCTTCACAAGAGCCGTGACGCCAAACTGCCAGATTCTTTCCTGGCCATGGACTCCGAACCGCCTGCGCCCGTGCCTATCGAATCCAACTGGGCGCCGATCATAGAGTTCACATCCGCGGATATCTTTCAGCACTCGCCCTTTGGCGACATACTCAACTCATTAAGGTATCTCTCCTTATCAGGAGAGTCCTGGCCGAACTATGTCCGAAAGGATTGGGATGCGGATGACGAAGAAATTCGCCACCCACCCACCACTCACTTAGTAGCCACTGTCGACGATTTGATCGACATGCTCGACTTCGACTCCGAAGACATCGACGGTATGGACGACGATGCAGGAGACGAACAGGAACCACTGCCCACAGGGCACTGGACGCCCACGTCATCACATGATGTATACACATGGTGGACACACCCAAAGAAAACGACAACGAGGAACGGAAGGACGCAGCGAAGGATCGATCCCTCGAGAAGCAGTCAAAGCGGCAGCGTAAGCGCTGCTCCAAATCCCTCCTCGGCAGAAACAACAATCATATAGACCGAGCAATAGAGCAGGGTGAGCCAGCGGACGACGAACACGGCATTGAACCACCGGCCGACCACGGCAACATGGAGAATCAAACCGAACAACCCGTCTCCGGCGAAGATAACAGTCCAGATGACATCACACCGGACAGGCATCCGGAGCAACAGAATATCCATCAAAGGCTTGTCGCCACTGCGAGGAGTCTGAAAAAGCAGAAGCAAAGGCTCAGGGCTGCACAATACACACTCAGAATTAGATGAAGTAAGGTACTCAACACCGCAGCAAAGTGCGACAGTCGCCACACAAAGAGCTACCCAAAGCGAAAGCTGCTACATGAATTTGATGATGAGGCCTTAGAGCCCCCGCAATCAAAAAACAAAACAGCCATCCGGTTTGATAGACGACCTCGTGGTCAACATAGAGCGGCAAACGACGTCGCACACAAGCCAGTAAGCGATCCACGTGAGGACGCGCATCAAAAGGACGGCGCAACCAGATCCATCTACGGGCCAAGCAAGCGCGCTCCAGCACGCAATGCAACACAACAAAAATCCAAACACCACGGTACACCCAAATACAGGGGTGCCGCACCCCCCCTATGTTTCACCGATGAGGTGTTGGACCATGGATTTCCAGAGGGATTCAAACCCGTAAACATAGAGGCGTATGGCGGAACGACAGACCCTGGGGTCTAGATTGAGGATTACATCCTCCATATCCACATGGCTCGAGGAGACGATCTCCATGCCATCAAGTACTTACCCCTCAAGCTCAAAGGGCCAGCTCGGCACTGGCTTAAAAGCCTCCCCGAAAACTCCATTGGAAGCTGGGAAGAGCTCGAGGACGCTTTTCGGGAAATTTTCAAGGGACCTATGTCCGACCACCAGATGCAGACGATTTAATTCACATAACTCAACAGCCCGGAGAGTCAGCCCGAAAGCTTTGGAACAGGTTTCTCACTAAAAAGAACCAAATAGTCGACTGTCCGGACGCCGAATCCCTAGCAGCTTTCAAACACAGTGTTCGAGACGAATGGCTTGTCAGACACCTCGGCCAAGAAAAGCCGAGAACAATGGCAGCATTAACAAGCCTCATGACCCGCTTTTGCGTGGGTGAGGACAGCTGGTTAGCCCAATGTAGCACCAGTGACCCAAGTACATCCGAAGTCAGGGACGGAAACGGGAAGCCACGATGCAGCAAAAACAAGCGCCGGAATAAAGAAGACAGCCCGAAGAGCATGGCGGTAAACGCCGGATTCAGAAGCTCTCGGCCAGGTCAGCAAAAGCTGCCCTCCAAAGGCAACAGAGACGAACTGTCCAGCCTAAACAGGATTCTGGACAAAATATGTCAGATCCACAGCACCCTCGATAAACCCGCAAATCATACCCATAGAGAATGTTGGGTCTTCAAGCAGTACGGCAAGCTCAACACCGAACACAAGGGGCAGGATATACCAAGCGAAGACGAGGACGAGCCTCGCAAGCAAAGCACTGGGGAACAAAAGAAATTATCACTAGAAGTCAAAGCAGTAAACGTGTTACACGTGATGAAGGGGAGAAACAAAGCGGCACTCCTAGAGACACATGCCCCAGGGCCTATCACCGTGGAGTTCGGCCACTGGTCGTCCCAACCGATCACCTTTGACCATCGGGATTACTCGGCAAGTATCCGGCATGGAGGATGGGCTGCCTTGGTGTTGGACCCGATAATTGACGGATATCACTTCACACGAGTCCTGATGGACGGCGGCAATAGTTTAAACCTGATATATCAGGACACAGTCCACAAAATGGGGATAGACCCAACAAAAATCAGCCATAGCAATACTACCTTTAAAGGAGTAACGCCAGGCCCAGAAGCCCATTGTACGGGCTCCCTGCTACTAGAGGTTATATTCGGTTTTCCCTATAACTTCCGCAGCGAAAAGTTAACCTTCCACATTGCTCCGTTCCAAAGTGGCTTTCAAGCACTACTCGGACGCAAAGCTTTTGCTCGCTTTAACGCAATACCGCATTACGCTTTTCTCATGCTTAAGATGCCCGGTCAATGTGGCATCATTATAGTAAATGGAAATATTGAGCGCTCCTTGCACGTGGAAGACCGTGCGGCTGCCTTGGCAGCCGCACAATAGACGGCCTCACCAACTAAAGCATCTGATAGGTCATTAAGACCACGGACACGGTTAGACGAGTCCGGTGTTGCTATATATAATTGATACAGGTTTGATGGCTATACCCCTATAACAATACAAGGGGATCAACGCGTGTAAACAAGTGAAAATTAGGCTCAACTTTACTCATCTTGAACTGTACATGGTTTATTTAGTATAACCTACGTTTTGCACAACAACTTTTCAACTAAGTTCATCTCTTTTACAGATGACCATCGTGCCACACCCGTCCAGGATACGGCACAACGGAGACACAAGTGTAGACGTGTAGCAGGGACCCGTTCCAAGGATTCTTTTTAGATTAAGACCCTGCGTAAACCTTTTTTACTGTCTCTTGTTGATACACATACCCCGAATTCTCAGTACAATTGAGAAGGATGCTGACGTATTGGCATGTGGCCACGTCACAATACTGCACGTACCTGGACACCAGGGGCTTATTACAAAGGGCACTGCTTAGCCCGGTTTACATCATAAAGATCGAATACCTTAGGGAGTATTCGGCGTCGCGAGTTTGGCCTTATATGCATCAGCTCCGAATCATGTCTTTGGTCAAATGTTGGGTTTGCCCGGCTCTTGTGTTTTGCTGCCTTACGTTCCGCTCTATCGGCTAAGGCGGCACCAGGAGAACTACTGCGATTGTGCCCTGGTTCATCCGGACGAGCACCTCAGTAGAGAAAGCCGAAAACTGACTGTCATGATATAGCGCGAGATTGGTTAACCACTCGATGACCTAGCAGAATCTTCGGGATTCCTCCGCCTTAACGAAGGGTCGTTTCCCGGCCAGGCATGTACGCGCCCCGAATTCGGATGAGCGTGGAGCAACCAGGGGCTATATAGTAGCCCCAATGTCAAACTCATATGGCTAAGTGAAAGTGTTAAAGCATTATAGCCCGGTTGCCTAGTTCGCTGCGCTATCACCTCCTTAACGGACCAAGACGTTGAATCAAGTGTGAACATGCATCTTCTGCGAGCACCCCTACATTATATGCGTGGGGGCTGAAGCCGACGACTGCCATCTTTTAGGTTATATACATATATACATAAACGGCCACGCAGGAGGCATCATAGTACTTTCGGGCAAGAGTATAAATACAACCTTTATAAACTCAATAAAACATTGTTTTTGCAATGGGAATACATGTCACTCAAACATAATATTCTTCGAGCACTGAGCCTCTATCGAACGAGCGCCTTCAAGAACTTCTTCAAAGTAATGCTCGGCAGCCACTCGGCCTATGGACGAACCCTGTGTCACAACAGTGGTGGCATCCATCTCCGCCCAGTATGTTTTGACACGGGCAAGGGCCATCCGCGAGCCTTCTATGCACGCCGACCTCTTTAAGCATAGATGTGTGGCACAACACCAAGGAACTATTGCACTAAGCTAAAGTAGCTATTCGGCCTTTGCCCTCCTGCCCACAGATGATCCACAACGGACCTCATGGCAAGTCCAGATAATCTATGGAGCTCGGCCCACTCGGCCATTTGCTCATTCACCAGCAGCGGATGGGCTGGAGCATGAAACTGTGACCAAAATAGTTTTTCCACTTTATGATCTTTCCATCCTTGAAGTACTCGGCTGCATCAATAGCACTGGCAGCCAAATCCACATAGGCGTCCGCAGAACTCCATAGCTGGTCTAGAGGTGCATACTTCGGATCCCCGAACTTAGTCCGCAACAAGAAGGGCTTCCCAGATACAATATTCGCAGCTTGATGCAGCTCCTCCTTCGTCGCTCTAATTTTGGAGCGGGCTTCCTTGGCAGCCACTCGGGCCTTTTCCAGGTCCGTCGCCTTTGCCCTGTTTTCTTCTTCAAGAAGCTGGTAACGGTCAGCAGCATCTTTTAACTCTACTTCCATCTTGGCTATTTTTTCTTTGCTCTCGCAATGCGCGGCCTGTTCGGCCCTTAACTCTTCGGCCGCCTTTAAAGCGGCCGCATTACTACTCCTTGCTTACTCCTTGGCTCGGGCAAGCTCCGCCCGAAGGGTCTCCACGGTGGCAGCTCCATCTGCAGTCACAACATATTAAAGATACTGGCATCATGCTGCTCTTATTATGTGACAATCACCAGAAAAATCACTTACCATGTGCCTCATCAAGCTGCTTGTTAACAAGCATGATGTCGGCATCCGCCGCATCTAGTTGCCGCCTTAGTTCGGCAAACCCATCAGTACGGCTAGTCACCGGAGCTTCAACCATCTGCACATAAAAGCGGTCTGGTTATTACCTAGGACTATGATCCTCTGTTTGCCGCCGGTTTCGACGACAACCAGAGTCTCAGGGGCTACTATCTACACAGGGCACATCTAAAAATGTGCGGTACTGTCAAAAATGTACATCATTTCACGTACCTCAAAACCCGTCAGTAGACTCATGAAGGCTTCATGCAACCCGCTTTCGACGGATGAAATCCTTTCAATCACCGTACCCATCAACGTACGGTGCTCTTCTGAGATAGCCGCTTACTCTAGCAGATCCCTCAGTATGTCTCACCGCACACCAGACAGTGCTAGACTCTTTAGATTGCTCTCTTCAAGAGCCGGATACTGTGGACTTTGGGTGGCCATAGGATTACCTTCTGGCCTTGCCGGATCAGGAGAAACCCTCCGCGACGACACCTCGGGGTCGCCCGCCTCGTTAGGCGGTATGGCAAGGGGAGGCGTTTCGCTCTCCATCATCTCTAGAAGAAGATCCCCTGAAGACGAGCTCAGCTGAGAAGGGCTAAGATCCGAACTGCAAGATAAATGCTTCGATTATTTTCCTCAGAAGTAAAGCGAGGTATTTTCATTTACCCTTTTACTTACAGCTCAGTGGAGGGCTGATCCCCTTGAGGGCATAGTGCGGCCGGGGTATCCCCCGGGGCAGGACCCTCCGACGAAGTTTTCTTCCCCCGTTTGGAGACCATTGTCTTCGGGTCCTCTGAGGCGGTTCTCTTCCTTCCCAGGGGAGACGAAGATTCAGTTTCTCCTCCCCGGTTAACCTCCTTCGCGGAGGCGCAAGCCTCCTTATTCCCCGCTTTATCTTCTCCTGAGGACGCTCGATAAGGCGCGATCTCCAGCATCCTGGTTAGCACGGGATTTGGTGAGGTCTCAGGGAGGGGGGCCGGACACCTGATTAACTTTGCCTTCGCTATCCACTCCTGGACAAAAAGCGGGTTTTTTAGGGCAACGTGGCGATAAATAAACGGACAGTGTGTTCAGATGCGGGGCTACTTACTTGGGTATCCGAGCGATTGATGCTCAGACCTGCATCCTCAATGATGTCCGGACATATCATTTGTGGTCCGAAGAACAATTTGTACATCTCTTCGTGCGTCATGCCGAGGAAATGTTGAATAGCTCGCGGTCCTTCCGGGTTGAATTCCCACATGCGAAGGGGCCGACGTTTGCAAGGCTGGACTCGACGAACTAGCATAACTTGCACTACCATAACCAGACTGAAATCTCTCTCAAAGAGATCTCGGATACGTCTTTGCAGTATTGGCACATCCTTGGCTAGACACCAGCTCAGCCCCCTGCTGATCCATGACACCAGTTGTGGTGGGGGGCCTGAGCGAAAGGTGGGGGCAGCTACCCACTTGGCACTTCGGGGAGCTGTGATGTAGAACCACTCCCGCTGCCACAATTCGGACACCTATGGGAATCTACCCTCGGGCCATGGAGCGTCAGCGATTTTGCTTATTAAAGCGCCTTCACACGCTGCACGCTGCCCCTTGATCATCTTCGGCTTCACATCGAAGGTCTTGAGCCATAGGCCAAAGTGAGGGGTAATGCGGAGGAAGGCCTCACATACGACAATAAATGTCGAGATTTGAAGAAGGGAATCCGGGGCCAGATCGTGAAAATCTAGCCCGTAATAGAACATAAGACCCCTAACAAAGGGATCCAGAGCGAGGCCTAGTTCTCGGAGGAAGTGGGAGACGAACACGGCGCTCTCGTTGGGTTCGGGAGTAGGGACGACCTGCCCTCGGGCAGGCAGCCGATGCGAAATTTCGGCGGTCAGATATCTGGCCTCTCTCAACTTCTTGATGTCCTCCTCCGTGACGGAGGAAGGCATCCACCGACCTTGAAAGTTGGATCCGGACATAGTTGAAGGTCCGAAGCACCTGACCTGAGTTTTGGGTGTTAGAACTCGAAGCGGGGGAAGGATTTGATTGAGCACGAGAGGGAGAAAGGAAAAAGCCTTGTCCCCTTTATAAAGAGGGTGAATATCAAGCGTCCTCCTCGTGGCCGTTTGGGACTTGCCTAAGATCTAGGAGTCCTACTCATAGGCACGGTTGGGTTACCCACGTCTGTATTGATGAGAATCCCGTGATAAAGGGGACATGATCTCTGCTTCGACAAGACGTGCCAAGGAAACCGCCTCGCGAAACACGCTGAGATTGGTTATGAAAAACGATTCGAATAAAGACCTGGCTGTGGTGTGATGTCACACTACGGGGTACGTCAGCAGATTAGATTTGTGAAAATATTATTCTCTCTACGGTTGTATGTGGAACTTGTTTTGCAGAGCCGGACATGATCCTCGTGTTCAAAATCTTCTATGAGGTATTCGGAGGAGGAACCCGCCTTGCAATGCCGAAGACAATCTGCGCGCTGGACTCATCGTCATTGAAGCCTGGTTCAGGGGCTACTGAGGGAGTCCTGGATTAGGGGGTATCCGGACAGCCGGACTATATCCTTCGTCCGGACTGTTGGACTATGAAGATACAAGATTGAAGACTTCGTCCCGTGCCCGGATGGGACTCTCCTTGGCGTGGAAGGCAAGCTTGCCAATACGGATATGTAGATCTCCTTCCTTGTAACCGACTCTGTGTAACCCTAGCCCCCTCCGGTGTCTATATAAACCGGAGGGTTTTAGTCCGTAGGACAACAGACAATCATACCATAGGCTAGCTTCTAGAGTTTAGCCTCTTCGATCTCGTGGTAGATCAACTCTTGTACTACTCATATTATCAAGAACAATCAAGCAGGACGTAGGGTATTACCTCCATCAAGAGGGCCCGAACCTGGGTAAAACATCGTGTCCCCTGCCTCCTGTTACCATCCGCCTAGACGCACAGTTCGGGACCCCTTACCCGAGATCCGCCGGTTTTGACACCAACAGCACTCTTTGAGGTCCTATTTGTTGGTTGAATAGATGAATCTGAGATTGTGTGATGCATATCGTATAATCATACCCACGGATACTTGAGGTGACATTGGAGTATCTAGGTGACATTAGGGTTTTGGTTGATTTGTGTCTTAAGGTGTTATTCTAGTACAAACTCTAGGGCTGTTTGTAACACTTATAGGAATAGCCCAACGGATTGATTGGAAAGAATAACTTTGAGGTGGTTTCGTACCCTACCATAGTCTCATTGTTTGTTCTCTGCTATTAGTGACTTTGGAGTGACTCTTTGTTGCATGTCGAGGGATAGTTATGTGATCCAATTATGTTATTATTGTTGAGAGGACTTGCACGAAAGTATGAACCCTAGGCCTTGTTTCCTATCATTGCATATCGTTTATGCTCACTTTTATCATTAGTTACCTTGCTGTTTTAATATTTTCAGATTACAAAAACCATTATCTACCATCCATATACCACTTGTATCACCATCTCTTCGCCGAACTAGTGCACCTATACAATTTACTATTGTATTGGGTGTGTTGGGGACACAAGAGACTCTTTCTTATTTGGTTGCAGGGTTGCTTGAGAGAGACCATCTTCATCCTACGCCTCCTACGGATTGATAAACCTTAGGTCATCCACTTGAGGGAAATTTGCTATTGTCCTACAAACCTCTGCACTTGGAGGCCCAACAACATCTACAATAAGAAGGTTGTGTAGTAGACATCAGCGTGCCGTCTACATCAACACGGAGTACCACACCCTCGTGCAAGGGGATCTGACCGTCATGCAGTATTGCACCAAGCTCAAGGTCTTCACCGACCAACTTCGTGGTCTGGGCCAGCCGGTGTCCGAGCCGCGGCAGGTCTTTCATCTGCTCCGTGGCTTGAACCGCTAGTACCACGCGGCCATTCCCCACATCACATCGCGCGATCCTCTTCCCTCCTTTCTCGAGACGCGCTCCTTCCTGCTCCTGGAGGAGCTTCGCGCTGATCAGGATGCCCGCCACCAAAACATCCATGCTCTCGTCGCCGCTCATCCGGCCGCGCCTGCACCGCCCGCTCCGATCGCCGACCCCGGCTCTTCCGCCGCTGGCCGTGGGCATGGCCGTGGGCGCAAACGTGGCCGTGGGCACGGGGGGGGGGGGGGCTCTAGCTCTGCTGGGCCGCAGCCGCCCCGTCCTCCACCGGGCTACCCTGCACCCGCGCCGGGCGCAAACTCACGGACCGGCCTTGTCCAGGCCTAGCCAGTCGCCTGGCGTGCCCCTGGCACCGGAGTTCTTGGGCCACGTCCTGGTACTCCGCATCAACAAGCCATGATGGCCTTGCCGACCGCACCACCTGCCCACCCGCCTACGGTTGCAGGGGGCGCCGGTGCTCCGCTGCCCTAGGTCTACGCACCTGCTCCGCCTCCTCCCCCGCAGCCGCGGCCTGCATGGGACATGGCGTCGCTTCAAGCGGCCCTGCATAGCGCTACATCCGGGCCATCTTCCTCAGGCAGTACCTCTGACTGGTACCTTGATTCAGGCGCTGCAGCTCATATGGCGTCAAACCCGGGTACACTCTCCTCTCTTCATCCCTCCTCCTCTCACACCGCCGTCATTGTTGGCGACGTCACTCATCTCCCCATTACCCACATCGGCACTGGTTCCCTACCCACGACCACCACTCCCCTCATCCTCCGCGGCGTTCTTCTCACCCCCTCCCTCATCAAAAACCTGCTCTCTGTCCGACAACTCTCTCGTGAAAATTCAGTTTTTGTAGAATTTGATGAGTTTGGTTTTTCTATGAAGGACCTCCGCACCCGGATGGTGAATCTCCGCAGTGATTCCGAGGGCGATCTTTATCGAGTGACCGGTGCATCCCCGTCTCGCCCTGCTCTCCCGTTCGTCGGAGTGGTCACCACTGACCTCTGGCATCAACGGTTGGGCCACCCCGGGCGCGCTCCGATCACCGGCTTTGAGTTCGTCTGCACCCCATCCTCGCCACACTCATGCCGTGCGTGTCGTCTGGGCAAACACACGCGCCTTCCCTTCCAGCAAGCACATAGTCATAGTTTATTTCCCTTTCAATTGTTGCATCTAGATGTCTGGACTTCTCCTGTCGCGAGTGTCTCTGGTTATCAATTCTACCTTGTAATTCTTGATGATTACACGCACTATGTATGGACTTTCCCTTTACGCCACAAATCTGAAGCCTTGTCTGTCATTGTTCAGTTTTATGCGTATGTGCAAACTCAATTTGAGCGCCCTCTCCTCGCCTTACAAACTGGCAATGGCCGTGAGTTCGACAACGCTGCTACTCGCTCTCTCCTCGCTGCTCACGACACTGTCCTACGCCTCTCCTGCCCTTATACAAGAAAACAGAACGGCAAAGCTGAGCGGATATTGCGCACACTCAATGATGGTGTCCGCACTCTCCTGTTCCACTCATCCATGCCGCCACGTTTCTGGGTCAAGGCCCTTAGCACGTCCACTTTTCTCCTGAATCGCCGGCCCTGCCGCGCCAGTTTGCCCACGACGCCGCATGAGCTCCTTCTTGGAGTTGCACCTGATTATGCTCCCCTCTGCGTTTTCGGGTGCTTGTGCTACCCAAACACCTCCGCCACCTCCCGTCACAAGCTTGATCATCGCTCGATCGCCTGCGTCTTCCTTGGCTACTCGTCTGATCACCGCGGCTATCGATGTTTTGATCGCACCTCGGGTCGTGTTCTCATCTCGCGGCACGTGCGGTTTGATGAGCACACCCTTCCGTTTGCCATCACTTCACCCATCTTCGCCGCGCCGTCCTGCCCACATCCCATCTCGCCACCCCTCGCTGGTGGGCTCTGTCCGCCTCCGTGATCACCCGCGCACGCCAGCGCGCGATCCCCGCCAGCGCCTCCCCTCTGTTCAAATGGAGCTGCTCGATCACTATCCAACGGTCCGGCAGACTCCTCCCCGTGCGCGTGCTCCCCTGGTTTAAACTCCGTCACCCGATCATCATCGGACGACCAGTGTGCCTCGTCTAGCGTCGCTCGCACACCTGATTCAAATCCAGCGGGATCTTCTGCGCGCTCTTCCTCGTCGAGCTCAGCTGGCTCCTCGTCTATAGGTTCCACGCTGCCGCTCATTCCACCTCCACCTCCAGGTGCTGTCACATGCGCGCGCTGGTGTCTTTCGACCTAACCTGCGCTATGCACGCGACTACGCCTATGTTGTCGACACCGCGCCGCTTGCCGGCGCCTCTCCACTTCCACCTCGGTCCGCGCCGCGCTCTGCGATCCAAACTGGCTCGCCGCCATGCGCGACGAGTTCACTGCCCTTGTCAGCAACCGCACCTGGGAGCTGGTTCCCCGTCCGCCTCGTGCTAATCTCATCACGGGAAAATGGGTTTACCACCACAAAACTCGCGTCGATGGCTCGCTCGTGCGGTACAAGGCCAGGTGGGTCGTCCGGGGTTTCCGTCAGTGCCCGGGCGTCGACTACGGCGAGACTTTTTCGCCTGTTGTCAAGCCGGCGACCATCCGCACCGTTCTGACGATCGCTGCTTCCCGGCGTTCTCCTGTCCATCAACTCGACGTGAAGAACGCCTTTCTTCATGGCGATCTGCGCGAAGAGGTCTACTGCTTGCAGCCTGCCGGCTTTGTTGATGCCGCCAAACCTGACCATGTCTGCAAGCTCGCCAAGTCTCTGTATGATTTGAAACAGGCGCCACAGGCCTGGTTCCTGCGCTTCGCCGACTTCGTCAGTACGATTGGCTTCCATGCCACGCGCTTTGACAGCTCACTGTTCCTCTACAAGAGCGGCACGGACGCTGCCTTCTTGCTATTGTATGTGGACGACATCGTCCTCACTGCATCAAGTGTTGTGCTTCTCCACCGCATCGTCTCCAAGCTCACTGGCGAGTTCGCCATGAAAGACCTCGGCGAACTGCACTACTTTCTTGGCATCCGTGTCATTCGCTCGCCGTCGGGGTTCTTCCTCTCCCAGCAGCAGTACACGGACGACATCCTCGGGCGCGCCGGCATGGACACCTGCAAGCCCGTCACTACTCCGGTCGACACCAAGGCCAAGCTGCCCTCCGCCGACGGGCTACCTGTCGATGACCCTGCTGCATACCGCAGCCTGACGGGCGCTCTACAGTATCTCACGATTACGCGGCCTGAGCTGGCCTATGATGTGCAACAAGTGTGTCTGCACATGCATGACCCGTGGGCTGGGGCACCTAGCTCTGCTCAAACGTGTGCTTCGCTACGTTCGGGGCTCCACCGGTCTTGGCCTCCATCTCCATGCCTCCACAAACCTCGATTTATGCGCCTACACTAACGCGGACTGGGCCGGTTGCGCAGATACGCGTCGCTCCACTTCTGGATTCTGCGTCTACCTCGGCGACGCCCTCGTCAGCTAGGCATCCAAGCGCCAAGCTACTGTGTCCCGCTCCAGCGCGGAAGCTGAGTACCGCACCATGGCAAATGCAGTTGCCGAGTGCGTCTGGCTCCGGCAGCTCCTCTGTGAGCCGCTCTGCCCGGTGCGCTCCGCCACACTGGTTTTTTGTGACAACATCTCAGCTTTCTACCTCTCCAGCAACCCCGCTCATCACCGGCGCATGAAGCACGTCGAGCTGGACATCCACTTCGTCCACGAGCGCATCGCGTTGGGCGAGTTCCGCGTCCTGCATGTCTCCACGCGACAGTAGTTCGCCGACATGATGACCAAGGGGCTGCCAGCAGACATCTTCAGATAATTCCGCTCCAGTCTTTGCATCTCCTTCGACGATGTCATGACTGCGGGGAGGTGTCAGCAGACATAGTCAGTGTGTGTGTGCGTGTGTTGCCAGCGTGTGTGCGCGTGCAGTTGTGTTCACGGCCAGACCGTGGTAGTGCCAGTAGTGGGCGTAGTGGCAAGAGTAGTGGCACACGATCTAGCAGTGGCTGCGGTCATGTAACTGTATATAAATCCAGCCTCTGAGCTAATGCAAGTGTGTTGAATCTCTTCTTCCTCTAACAATCAGGATTCAACGGAGGAGGAGCCGAGTGAACTGGCTGCCGGCGCTCATTAATAATAGGGTTTTTATCATTACTACCGGAATCGCACCCTATGCCGACGGCCAGGGCCGTCGGCATAGCCCTGACTGGCCGTCAGGACAGGCCTATGCCGACGGCCCCCGTCGGCATAGGGTCGTCGGCAACATATCCGTCGGCGTAGCCAGGAAGGCCGTCGGCATAGAAAGGCCGTCAGCATAGGCCCTATCCCGACGGTGTTTGTACATCTATGCCGACGTCCCCGGCCGTTGGCAACGTTATCGCCTAACGGCGGCACCGTCAAGTGCTGACCAACGCTTGCTCGCCACGTGGCAGGTCTATGCCGACGTCTAGCCGTCGGCATAGTTTCAAACTAAGCCGACGGCCAGGCCGTCGGCATAGACGTGCCACGTGGCGAGCAGGCGTCACCCCTGGGGCGGGTCTATGCCGACGGCCTAGCTGTCGGCTTAGTTTGAAACTATGCCGACGGCTAGACCGTCGGCATAGAACTGCCACGTGGCAGCCACTGGGAGCTCCTGGAGCAGGCCTATGCCGACGGCTTAGCCGTCGGTTTAGTTTGAAACTATGACGACGGCTAAGCCGACGGCATAGGCCTGCCACGTGGCAGCCACTAGGAGCTCACGGCAACTCTATGCCGACGGCCTAGCCGTCGGCATAGTTTCTGTCTGTTTTTTTTCTTTTTTCTGTTTGTTTCAGCTCAATTCATTTGAATATATACAGCATCACACAACAAATATATGCATCACATAACAGCTGGCCCAGCAGCATCACACAACAAATTCATCATCACACATCATAAGAAGCATCGCAAAGCATAAACATATAAGTATCATCACCACCAAGCATAAGAATCTCACAAACAACAATAAGAAACATCACAAGCATATAAGTATCATCACCACCAAGACCGCCACAATGTGACCCAAAGGCTTAAGCGCCAGGACGTCGAGCACCACGGAGGTCGTCACCGCCAAGACCGCCGAAGCCCAGGTCGTCACTGCTAGCGGCAGCGCTACCGCCAAGACCGCCTCCACCTCCGCCTCCGCCTTCGTGGATCGGAGTGGTCAGGCTCCGTGTCTCCGGAGTGCTGCGAAGACTACCGCCAACGGTAGATCCACCTGTTCCCTGGAAGTTGAAAAGACATATGCACGGGATCTATGACTGTGTTGAAAGGCATGACATGCTTTGGGTGAATAGATTGGGGATGAACTAACCGGCGATGGGCCAGCGTTATGTGCCACAAACTCCTCAAAGCTCATCAGAACTGGTTGTGCTGGAGGGCATTGTGCTGGAGGGAACTGAGGACACCTGCCAGCCGCCATATCCTGAAAAGCCTGCTGCATCTAGCTATCCCTCTGCACTTGGTGTTCATAAAGCCTCTGATGCCACACCATGGTCTCCTGGCATGTGTACTCCATGTAGGCCTATCGTATGACATGATGGAACTCATAAAACTACTAAATGCGGAAAATGAAGTGAGAAATAAAGATAAGAGGGAAAATACTTACAGATTGTTGCTCCTGAAAGAGGTACTGTGTACTAGTCACTGGCTGGCTCGTGCGCTGGCTCAGGCTCGGGTCGATCCGACGAAGCTGTGTGTAGAAGATACTAGGACTGATCACAGCATCGAGAACTGCCTCCCGACCGTGCTCCTTGGGCCCCATCCTCACCACCGCCATGTCGTCCAGAGGCGCCGCAATGGGGTCAGGTGTGTCAGGATGTAACTCCAGATACGCTTCGGAGTAGGCCTTCTTCCTCCCTACGATCTTCTTGCCGTAGTACTTGGGCTCGCCAGGCTTGGGGTCCTTCCGCGTATGGGCGATCTCCCACGCCTGCATGTGTGAGAGCGGCCGCTTCAGTTTCTCCTCCTGCACCACCAAACAGAGGTTAGTCATACATAAGAAAGTGATGGTAAATAGAAGAAGAAGAATGTTTAATAGGGTTAGTCATACATTAACTACCTTGTGGATATAGTGGTTTCGGTTTCCCTGAGCATGTACTCCCTCCGTCCCTCGGTTAGCCTTATTTTTGGTTCTCATAGCCGCCCAGGCTCCAGCCTCATCACACCAAAGATCCACCAATGCCGCCCAGGACTCGTCTTTTCCATAACACCAATTTGGACACACCTACATAATAAAAGCATAATGGCATGTAGGTGTGTCCAAATTGGTGTTATGGAAGCATAAAGCATAAAGCATAATGTACCACAAGGTAATGAAAGCATAATGAAAGCATAATATATGAAAGCATAATGAAAAATCTTTTATACTTACCGCCAAGAACTTGGGCCTCTCCAAAGTAATGCCCATCCTCCGCACTTCTTCCTTGGTCATCTTCACACCAAGATAGTCGTGGTAGTATGTGGAGATGGCCACATAGCGCACCTCGTACTGCATCTGGCGGGCCTTCTTCTTGCATTGGCGCAGCACGATCTGGTCCGCTCTAGCCCTGTGCTCCGGAAGAACTCGATAGAATTTCTACAATCATGCATGAAACAAGAATGGGAGAAGCCATGAGTTAAATCATTCATGAAACTAGAATGGACTTGTGCTTCTGAAGAGAACTCACCCAGAAAGTAGTGATCACGGCCTTGGCATGGGTCTCATGGTCCGCGTGGCGGGCCGCTTCCCAGTGGTCCCAGCTCGCGGCCAAAACCTGACGGTCCGGCTGCCTGACTGGATCAGGACAGTAAAACCCCGGCCAATATAACTTCAGCAAGACGGTGATGAGGCCGTTGGGAATACGGACCCCTTTAGAATATATCCAGTTGCTGCAAAAGAATGAACTATTAGCATGTGACAAGAAAAATAAATAACAACCGGAATAAGCATGTGACAAGCAACATAATGAACCACTTACTCTTTTCCCGTGGGCTCAATGAGCCACTTCTGCTCCTCAGTAGCAGGAACCTGCTTTGGTAGCTTTGCGTTGCCACGCAGCCACCCCTTCATGTCAACCCCCTTCCCGTCACCACCATCATCCCCGCCACCACCCTCCTCCTCGCCTGCCTCCCCCTCCCCAACCTCCTCCCCAACCTCCTCCTCCTCCTCCTCCTCCTCGCCTGCCTCCTCCTCCACCTCCTCCTCCTCCACCACCACCACCTCCTCCTCCTCCTCCTCCCTAGAGTGTACCTCACTAGAGGAGGGTATCTCACTAGAGGAGGGCCTCGAAGACAACACCCCTAAGTCGGTGAGGGTGCGCTCTTTCTGGCTGCGACCCCCTGTAGTGGCTCTCCCCCCAGCACCTCGTCCTCTAGAGGCTCTCCCCCCGCCCCCTCCTCCTCTAGGGGCACCTCTCCCTCGACATCCCTATGAGGAGTCATCGTCAAGTAGCCGAGGGGGAGGATTACGTGCTCGACCACTCCGACTAGGCAGGCCGACGACCTTGCGTAGGAAACCCACGCCGTCGGCCTTCCCCTTGCCCATGTTCCACGAACCTGCATTGAAAAGAGAAAAAGCAATTAGTAAATTAATGAAATGAAGGAAAAGGCATGATAATAAACATATTAATAAAAATGCATAAAAAGGCATATTCCTAAACTATAGAAAAAAATACTTGAAACGTACATCTGCTAGAACCCATATGAATCATCACTGTTGTAACCTCTTTCTCGGTCCGTCTCATCATCACTATCAATCATATCATCTTCGTTGTCCGACGGAGGTGGAGGCTCTTCCTCGTCGTCAGCGTCTTCGTTTAACTTTTCTAGCATAAGTATGTCATTTTCATTGACAATGGTCTCACCATCATTCCGTGCATCATCGACGTTTGGGTCCACATCATCATCACCCAATGGTCTAGCGTCATCGTTTCTAACCACATCATCATCATCATCAGGTTGCTCTTGATAGAACTCTCCCTCGTATGTCATGGGGTTAATGTTGTAGTAATCGTCTTCATTCGGGTCTGGTAGCTTACCATGTGGCGACACCTTGAACACAACTTCCCAACCCTTTAGATACACTTTCTGGCATGGGTAAGGCAGATAATATACTTGTGTAGCTTGGGTAGCCGCAATGAAGAGATCGGCTCCGGCATAGACGGTTGATGGTTTAACTTCGACCAAACCAATGGAAGGCGTATGTTTTACCCCCTCCCGCGGATCGAACCATCGGCATTTGAACACAGGCAGACTTAGGGTCTCACGCCCCTGGCGGAATTTAACCTCGTATATATTTTGTACCGTTCCGTAGTAGTCTACTTAGGGCATGGCATCTTACCACTTGTACACCATCCGCAGAATAGAGCATAGCCGGGAAAGTCATGCATGCAATAGTGCAACCAAAATTTCATCAAGAAATTTCTCAGCAGATCCCGGTCGTATGTCAACCTCGGAAAGTACCAAGAATGGTGCAAAGCATCCATAAGCGGCTGCATAAACACACCCAATTGCTTCCCCGGGTAGTCAGGCCCCGAAATGATGAGCGACAAGAACATGGTCTTTCGTTGCATTAGGGCACCGGGAGGAAGATTGAGCGGAATTACAAATACAGGCCAGCAGCTGTATGGATTGGACGACATACCATATGGATTCAACCCATCACCTGATATGGCTATTCTGACATTCCCAGCCTCGGCTGCTTCCTCGGGGTATTCTTCATCGAATGACTTCCATGCTTCCCCTCCCGATGGATATATGATTTTTTTTGGATTGTACCTTATACCTTCCTTGTGCCACTTCATCATTTTGGCAGACTCCTTCGTGATGAAAAGGCGCTGCAGTCTTTTTATAAAATCAAGATACCGAAGAACCTTAACGGGGATGGTTAGCTGCTTTTTCTCACCATCCTCACCGACCACCTCAATGTACCGAGACGAACCGCACTTCCTACAGTACTTGTCATCCGCATACTCGTGCCTAAACAAAAGGCAATTCTTCGGGAAAACATCTATTTTCTCATAATCCATAGAGAGTGCCTTCATGATTTTCTTTGTATCGTACATGCTTTTCGGCAGTTCATGACCCTCAGGGAGGCTGTTAGCCCATACTCCCAGGAATGCTTCGAAGCATTTCTGGCTACAGCCGTACTCAGCCTTGACTGCAATCAGTTGCGAGATGGCATCCAGTTGAGATATTTTCGCACCCGCATAAAGAGGTTTCTTCGACGAGGCCAAGACCTCCAAGAAGGCCTTTGCGGTTGCCTCCGGCTTCTCCGGTTCATTCTTTGAAGGTGTCGCATTTGTTGTTTCTGCAACAATGACATCATCTAGCATGTCCCTAACCCCGTCGTCCTCATATCCATCGATGCGTTGTCGCATCACCTCCTCTCTACCACGGTCCTGCTCGGCTATGTTTATCGGCGGCATGTCAAAGTTTGGCATATATCCGTGTGTGTGAAGGTGCTCACTCATGTCCGTCTGATTTCTACGGTGACGTCTGGCACATCTCGCACAGGGGCATGGTGGGATAATTCTCATTGGATGACGGAATATCTCCTTCAAATACACATCGGGTTTCGCGATCCACTCTGATGTTACTCGATTCCGACGGATAAAACCACTGTACATCCACTGATTATCTGCCATCCTCTGCTTTTTTGCAAGCCACACAACATAATTAAGGATTCACTTAAATTAATCACATCAAATTTTCAGTTTCTACCGCGTTGAATCCACCTACATCTCTAATAGGTAAAGATGGGTCCTAATCCCACCCGAGGATGTGTAGATTGAGTATGTTCTCCATTCTACCCCGTTCCGAGACAAAATTTCGGCAGCACCTCCCCGCTGTTCTCCAAATACACGTCTCGGCAAAATGCCGAGAGAATGTGCATCCGGAGAACAACAGGGAGGCGCCGCCGAAATCTTGTCTCGGAACGGGGTAGAGCATGAACAACGTACCCAATCTACACATCCTCGGGCTGTCCGTGGAAAGCGCTGGACAATCCGAAAGCGCTACACATCCTCGGAATGTGCACCCAGACGACGAAGGCTCCAGGGAGATGAAATACCACAAAGCCTATAAATTTTACCGAGTCAAAAAATTTGACGGCACCACATCACATAAAGCATTGACACTTCAAACTATGAAAAAAAATCATATTGCTAATGACATCTAGTCAAGGTTTTAGATCATCATGATACTTCAAATCCTAATTTTCATCAAGTGTCAAATTTTGTTCTTCAATTTATTTTAGCAAGATCATCATGATAAAATAACTACTCATCAGATACCAATTTTGTCAACATCACAAAATGAAACTATAGCTATTTGACAACATCTCAAATATACCAATTTTGTTCTTCAAATTTGACAACATTTGACAACATGCATCTATCACATACATTTGACAACATTTGACAACATTTTTTTAGCAAGATCATCATGATAAAATAACTAACCAATATACATCAATCCATCCATTCATCCATACAACATGCATCTATCACATAACAAGCAGTAAAAAATGAAAAAAATGATAAAAAAACTCACCGGGCCAGCCGGGACGGCGAGGCAGGGCGGCCGGGGCAGCGGGCGAGCAGGGGGCAGTGGTGGAGGGCCGAGGCAGGGGCGGCCGGGGCAGCGGGCGAGCAGGGGCGGCGGTGGAGGGCCGAGGCAGGGGCGGCCGGGGACGGGAGGGCCGGGCGCGCGGGCCGGCAGGAGCCGCGGCCGGCTCGCGGTCGGGGGTAGGCTGGTGCGGCGTTGGGGTCGGGGGAGGCCGGGGCGGCGCAGCGTGGTAGGAGGAGGCCGAGGCGACGGCGGCTTCAGACGACGACGGGGGAGGCAGGGGTGGAGACGGCGAGGACGGCGGGGAGGGGGGACGGGCGAGGGAAGGGGAGAGTGGCGCGGGTGGAGCGGCGGCGGGCGGGCGGCGGGAGCGTCGCGGGCGGCGGGGAGCAACGGCGGGCGGCAGCAGCAGCGCGGGTCGGGCTCGGGGGCGCGCCGGATCTGGCCGGGGACGAACGAGTGGAGGGGGTTGACTGGATATGGATAAGGCAACTATGCCGACAGCTAAGCCGTCGACATATGTAGTGATGCCACGTGGCACCTATGCCGACGGCTTAGCCGTAGGCATAGTTTTTTATTTTATATAATTTTTTTAATGTTTCTTATAGTTATATATTTATTCTTTTTTATTTTATATAGATTTTAAAAAAAAATTATAGTAATATTGACGCCGCATCGTTACCGCAGAACGTCTACTACCGTGTCATCGCCGTCCGTGAGGGGGGGCCACGCCCCGGAGACGCGTCCCGCCTCTTCGGACATGCCACCACACCACCCCGCATGTATGAGGGCCCGGTGCGACGCTCCGGTGGCATTGCTACCCCCCCCCAGTGCCCCCGTCCCGCCTAACCCTGTAGCGTTTGACCACGGGATCTAGCCCTTTGACTTTGCACAGACGGGCTTTGACCAGTGGACCTCCCCACCCGGTTGTGTTAGGTCAGCCCATAGGAACACTTTGGAGCAACATCCGGGCCAGACCCACAGCAAGATCCCCTCCGTGTAGACCCCACGCGTCCGTTTCCCCCCTCCAGGTGCCGGCGGCGGCGCCGTCCGTGAGGGGGGGCACACCCCGGACACGCGTGCCGGGCGTTTGCAACCGCCACAACACTTCCAGACTTGTGAGAGGCCGCCTACGCAAGATTTGGCGGCATGCTAGCCCCCGGAGGCCGCCGGCCACAGCCGTAGACGCGCGAAGGGCAATCCGCGTAGAGGGAATTTTTCGGAGACTTCTCCATCACCAAAAATTATGAAAAAATAACATCGTTCCTATAGCACATGTGCCCGCGTCGTGCAAAAAAACTTATGATTTTATCGCGCTCCGAGTATTTAGTAATATTGACGCCGCATCGTTACCGCAGAACGTCTACTACCGTGTCAACGTCGTCCGTGAGGGGGGGCCACGCCCCGGAGACACGTCCAGCCTCTTCGGACATGCCACCACACCACCCCGCATGTATGAGGGCCCGGTGCGACGCTCCGGTGGCATTGCTACCCCCCCCCCCTAATGCCCCCGTCCCGCCTAACCCTGTAGCGTTTGACCACGGGATCTAGTCCTTTGACTTTGCACGGACGGGCTTTGACCAGTGGACCTCCCCCCGGTTGTGTTAGGTCAGCCCATAGGAACACTTTGGAGCAACATCCGGGCCAGACCCACAGCAAGATCCCCTTCGTGTAGACCCCATGCGTCCATTTCCCCCCTCCAGGTGCCGGCGGCGGCGCCGTCCGTGAGGGGGGGCACACCCCGGACACGCGTGCCGGGCGTTTGCAACCGCCACAACACTTCCAGACTTGTGAGAGGCCGCCTACGCAAGATTTGGCGGCATGCTAGCCCCGGAGGCCGCCGGCCACAGCCGTAGATCGGGACCCGTGCAATGTTTCGGTGGCATAGCTACACCCTGAAGGCCACCCCGAATCCTAGTTGACTAGTAGATATAGCCCTTTGACTTTCACCGAACGGGTTTGACCGGTGGACTCTTCCACCTGGTTGTGATAGGTCAGCCCATAGCGACATCCCCGAACATGGTCTGGACCCAACCCAACACTAGATTCCCTCCGGTTCCACCGCACCCGCACCATCCCCCCCTCTAAGTGACGGCTCCTCTACCTTCCGTGGAGGGGGGCCACACCATGGAGCCCCAAGACGGGCGTCTACGCATGCCAGAACACTTTCACACATGCATCGGGACCCGTGCGATGTTTCGGTGGCATAGCAACACCCCGAAGGCCACCCCGAATCCCAGTTGACCAGTAGATCTAGCCCTTTGACTTTCGCTGGACGGGCTTTGACCAGTGGACTCTTCCACCTGGTTGCGATAGGTCAGCCCATAGCAACATCCCCGAAAACGATCTGGACCCAACCCAACACTAGATTCCCTTCGGTTCCACCGCACCCGCACCATTCCCCCCTCTAAGTGACGGCTGCTCTGCCTTCCGTGGAGGGGGCCACACCACGGAGCCCCAAGACGGGAGTCTACGCATGCCAGAACACTTTCACACATGCATCGGGACCCGTGCGATGTTTCGGTGGCATAGCTACACCCCGAAGGCCACCCCGAATCCGAGTTGACCAGTAGATCTAGCCCTTTGACTTTCGCCGGACAGGCTTTGACCGGTGGACTCTTCCACCTGGTTGCGATAAGTCAGCCCATAGGAACATCCCCGAACACGGTCTGGACCCAACCCAACACTAGATTCCCTCTGGTTCCACCGCACCCGCACCATCCCCCCTCTAAGTGACGGCTACTCTGCCTTCCGTGGAGGGGGGCCACACCACGGAGCCCCAAGACGGGCGTCTACACATGCCAGAACACTTTCACACATGCATCGGGACCCATGCGATGTTTCGGTGGCATAGCTATACCCCGAAGGCCACCCCGAATCCCAGTTGACCTGTAGATCTAGCCCTTTGACTTTCGTCGGACTGGCTTTGACCGGTGGACTCTTCCACCTGGTTGCGATAGGTCAGCCCATAGCAACATCCCCGAACACGGTCTGGACCCAACCCAACACTAGATTCCCTCCGGTTCCACCGCACCCGCACCATCCCCCCCTCTAACTAACAGCTGTTCTGCCTTCCGTGGAGGGGGGCCACACCATGGAGCCCCAAGACGGGTGTCTACGCATGCCAGAACACTTTCACACATGCATTGCGACCCATGCGATGTTTCGGTGGCATAGCTACACCCCGAAGGCCATCCCGAATCCCAGTTGACCAGTAGATCTAGCCCTTTGACTTTCGCCGGACGGGCTTTGACCGGTGGACTCTTCCACCTGGTTGCAATAGGTCAGCCCATAGCAACATCCCCGAACACGGTTTGGACCCAACCCAACACTAGATTCCCTCCGGTTCCACCGCACCCGCACCATCCCCCCTCCAAGTGACGGCGGCTCTGCCTTCCGTGGAGGGGGCCACACCATGGAGCCCCAAGACGGGTGTCTACGCATGCCAGAACACTTTCACACATACATCAGGACTCGTGCGATGTTTCGGTGGCATAGCTACACCCCGAAGGCCACCCCGAATCCTAGTCGACGAGTAGATCTAGCCCTTTGACTTTCGCCGGGCGGGCTTTGACCGATGGACTCTTCCACCTGGTTGCGATAGGTCAGCCCATAGCAACATCCCCGAACACGGTTTGGACCCAACCCAACACTAGATTCCCTCCGGTTCCACCGCACCTGCACCTTCCCCCCTCTAAGTGACGGCGGCTCTGCCTTCCGTGGAGGGGGCCACACCATGGAGCCCCAAGACGGGCGTCTACGCATGCCAGAACACTTTCACACATGCATCGGGACCCATGCGATGTTTCGGTAGCATAGCTACACCCTGAAGGCCACCCCGAATCCCCCCTCTAACCAGATTCCCTCCATGTCGACCGTTTCCCCCCTCCGTGACACGGCGGCAGTGACGTCCGTGAGGGGGGCAATCGATATACCATCGGGGCATGTTTTTGTTTAGATAAGGCACATTTATGTTGTGAAAAAATACAAAATAATAAATATATAAACTAAAAATAAAAAAATAAAGGTATGCCGACGGCCCTGCGCACACGGAGCTACGATCCCACGGATCGATGACATGGCATTGCACGCGTATTGATGATGTGGCAGATAGCATGGGCTAGGAATATGCCGACAGCTATGCCGTCGGCATATCTCTGCCACACCACAGTCCCTCACTCCCTCGGATCGATGACGTGTCGACGGCGCGGATCGGTGATGTTAGCAATTCTATGCCGATGGCCTAGCCGTCGGCATAGTTATGCCGACGGCCGCCGTTATCCCCCGTCGGCGTAGTTTTGACGCCGTCAAACGGTCGCCGCTAATCGGGTAGGTGGGCCCTTTCTATGCCGACGGTCCCCGTAGGCGTACCGCGAGCTGTCCCGACGGCTGTAATATGTCGACGGCCCCCGTCGGCATAGATACACATATGCCGACGGCTATTCTACGCCTACGACCTGCCCTTGGCCGTCGGCATATGTCCATTTATGCCGACGGGCGCCGTCGGCATAGATGAGGCCGTCGGCATAGGGTGCGATTCCGGTAGTGATTTATGCCACCGGTTGTGTCTCACTACTCAGTTTTGCCACTAGAAATTTCAACTGCTCAAAAATGCCATTGCTTCGTTAGACACATGCTCAAAAATGCCACTGGACACCATTATTGTGGTCTCAAATCTCTTTTGCCATGTTATAATGACATAAATACCTATGAACCAACATGCCAGCTCTCCCTCTATCTCACTACAATAAAGTGTGGGGTCCACTTGTTCCCAACAACGTTCTTATTTTCCTGTAAAATTATTCGCTTGGTTACTCCTGACAAGTGGGGCCACACTTATCATTGTGAGATAGAGAGAACTGACATGTGGGTCTAGGCTTATTTTTGTCATATAACATGGTCGACGGGTTTGGCGTGAAAATAGCAGTGTCTAATGGCATTTTTGAGCAAACATCCAACGGAATGATGGCATTTTTGAGCAAGCATGTCACGAATCGATGGTATTTTTGAGTTGTTGTAACTTCTAATGGCAAAACTGAGTAATGGAACACAACTAGCGGCAGAAATGATAAAAACCCTTAATAATAACAAAACAAAAGATTTCTCGACACTGACGGCGCTCATCAGTAGAAAAGATATATTCTTGTCGACGCTGCCGGCCGGCGCTCATCAACAAAAGACATTCATCTTCTCAACGCTGCCGGCGCACACATCGATCTCTCCGACCCGGACCTCCTATCTACAAATTCTGTCACCCCCCACATCTCTCCCGATCTGAGATCTCGCCGTGCTGGCCTCACCTCCGAGCCTCCTCTTTCGTTTCCCCGCTTCACGCCTTCACCCGCGTCTCACCGCGGGTCGCTCCTAGCCGACGCATCCTCCACCGGTCCGGCCCCGCCCGCGCTCGCGTTCCTCCTCATCGGCTCGGCCGGATCGACGTCGACCGCCTCCTCCTCGCCGCTCTGTCCACGCTGGTGGGACTCGGGCAGAGTTTAGTTTCATGCAAAAATGGCAGAGCACGGGAATGCGATGCAACATTAACGACGTCTCCACGTGAAGGTAAACGAGACTACACTAGTTTCGGTTTTTCTTTCTGAATGTGAAACAGATCGGTTAACAGACGTAGCCCAACCCCAGAATGGCGAAGCGTCGGAAAGTCACGCCCGCCATTGTAGCCGAAGAAGAAAGAAGGACGCACGTGATCAACATAGATGGGTACTCAGGAACCAAGGAGCTGCTCAAGGCCGGCGACTGTACCACATCCGTCCCTTTCATGGTGGGAGATCATAACTGGGTCGTGAAGTATTACCCAAACGGCAACGACAAACCTGGTTACATATCTGTGTATCTGGTTCTTGATTCGTCTGGTGACGAGGGCGTGAAGGCCAAAGTCACCTTCAGCATCCTTGACAAGGGTGGAGAACCTGTGCCTTCTTACATCAAAGTGGCCCCAGAACATGTGTTTCCATTCAGCGGCTCAGATTGGGGTTTCGGTGATTTTATCAAGCATGAGGATTTGGAAGGTTCGGTGCATCTAGGAGGCGATAGTTTCAGAATCAAGTGTGATGTGGCCGTGAAGAAGATCCGTAGCGAAGAGACACATGCAAATCAGTTTGTTGTGGTTCCTCCAAGCAACTTGCATCGGCAGCTCGGTGACCTCTTGAAAAGCAAGGATGGAGCAGACGTGGCCTTTCGAGTTGGTGGCAAGATATTCTCGGCTCATAGGTCCGTGCTCGCCGCTCGTTCGCCGGTCTTCAAGGCGGAGCTCTTTGGTGCCATGAGGGAGAAATCCGGTGATCCAATTGAAATTGATGATATAGAAGCTGATGTGTTCAAGTCCTTGCTCCATTTCATCTACACGGACTCACTCCCTGAGACGACTCATGAAGGAACCGATGAAGGCGCAACGCAAGAAGATATAGCAACAGCTGGCCATCTACTTGTAGCGGCAGATAGGTACGACATTGCGAGGCTCAAGCTGATATGTGAGGAGATATTGTGCAATCACATTGACTCCAGCATGGTTGCAACTAGTTTGGTTTTGGCTGAGCAGCATAATTACCATGGACTCAAGGAGGCTTGCTTTGAGTTCCTTGCTTCTCCATCCAATTTGGAAGCGATGATCGCAAGTGATGGTTACCAACATCTAAAAACCAGTTGCCCGTCTCTTCTGCGAGAGCTGATTGCTAGACTCTTGCCTGTTGAGCTGACAGCAGCCAAGGATATTATCAGGGACATTTAGTACGCACTCACGTGTGTGGGTACTAATGATCGTATTATCAAGTAAGCTTAAAATCTACTCTCTCCGTTCCATAATACTTGTAGTTGTTTTAGTTCAATTTTAAACTAAAACCACGACAAATAAGTATTTAGAACGGAGGGAGTATTTTGCTAGTTCCGGTGTATGCATGTATGGTTGCGTAGATGTGTAAGAATAAAAATGCTATTTTGTTTGAAATGTTCATACATATTGTGAAAATTATATGTGTATGCTGAATAAAATGCTGAAAATGTGATGTTGAAACTTTATAAACATGGTCCCAGTTTTGATCTGTGATGCCGGAAAATTATGCATGATGAGAAGGACACCATAATGAGAATTCCATAAATCGGAGGAGAGTTCTCTAAAATGGGAAGGACTGCATGTTGAGAAATAGCTAAACTGAAAGGATTACTGCACATGGACGTCCCTGATAGTTTGGGGGCGTCCAGCTAGGTGTGGCTATGTATTTCGTTTCCCTCATGTCTAGCAGGAAGCATGTTCCTACGGGCTGGACAATGTGGAGAAGATAAATTGTGATGTAAAGTGACAAACGTGATCGTGGTCGAGGACGAGGAGACGACATCGCTGAGTTTGATGTCACACACATGCTGTGAGGCAAACGGAGCAACTGGAATGTAATTCTAGCAACTAGCTACTGGTACAATCCATATTCACCCTCTTCTCTTTTATATTTTTGGAGTTTTTAAAATTATGAAATAATTGTTGGATGTAATTCATGTTTTTTTGCGGGAAGATGTAACTCATGTCGTGTGCACATGCAAAAACTCGTAGAAAAATATGACTTATTTTGATGTGTACAGAAAAAAGATAATTTTCTATCATATTGAAATTGATGATATAGAAGCAGGTGTGTTCAAGTCCTTGCTCCATTTCATCTACACGGACTCACTCCCTGAGACGACTCATGAAGGAACCGATGAAGGCGCAACGCAAGAAGATATAGCAACAGCTGGCCATCTACTTGTAGCGGCAGATAGGTACGACATTGCGAGGCTCAAGCTGATATGTGAGGAGATATTGTGTAATCACATCGATTCCGACATGGTTGCAACTAGCTTGGTTTTGGCTGAGCAGCATAATTACCATGGACTCAAGGAGGCTTGCTTCGAGTTCCTTGCTTCTCCGTCCAATTTGGAAGGGATGATCGCAAGCGATGGTTACAAACATCTAAAAAGGAGTTGCCCGTCTCTTCTCAAAGAGCTGATTGCTAGGCTCTTGCCTGTTGAGCTGACAGCAGCTAAGGATATTATCAGGGACATTTAGTACGTACTTACTTGTGTGGGTACTAATGATCATATCATCAAGTAAGCCTAGAATCTATTTTGCTAGTTCCCGTGTATGCCTGTATGGTTGCGTAAATCAGTAAATGTGTAAGAATAAAAATGCTAATTTGTTCGAAATGTGCATATTGTGAAAAGTATATATGTATGGTGAATAAAATGCTCAGAATGGATGTTGAAACTTTATGAACATGGTCTTGATTTTGATCTGTGATGCTCAAATTGTGACATTGAAACTTTATAAACATTGTCTCCATTATGCATTTCGTGTCTGTCATGTCTAGCAGCGAGCATGTTCCTACGGCAGGAGAATGTGGAGAAGAAAAATTGTGAGGTGAAGGGGATAAATGTGATTGTGGTCGAGGAGATCGTGGTCATGGATTTTTTCTAACGCATTACGGGCACAACGCATATCTCTTCCACACATCTAGCATGCACGTCAAATCAACATGCAGGCAGGTCCCACAAAGATTCCCTGTATTCTAGTGTATATGAGTTTTTCTTGTGACATTCTCTCTCCCCGTATTGCATATACATCTAGCGTCGAATCAACACCAGACTGGCACAAGGAATCTCTCTGTTTCCACTGTACAATTTCAATTTTAAACTACAGCTACGCGAGAGACAGAAGGGCTTCGATGGCTAATGAACCATTAAATTACATGCTTAATGAATGATTAATCGTGTGTCTAACTATCTGTGATTAATAGTTTATTGTCAGAAACTTATTGTCAAAAAAAACCAATGAAATTAGTTACTGGATAATAACAAGGAAATTTTTAGATGGGTGTCGAGAACTCTATTTGAAATCCCACAGAACTTAGTAAAATACAAAGTAATTATTAGCCATGGCAAAGTTTTCTGTAAAGTTCTTTTGATTTTTATGGCAAAGTTCGGATACCGTGTTAACAAAGTCACCTCCTATTCAATAAAAATCTTCAACTGAGCAATAAAGAACTTTATGTTGACCGTCCAAGAACTTGACTTAGACAATTAAAGAACTTTCTAAAATTAATGAGATAAGTTCTTCATATCTTAGAAAGTCCTTCGAGTTTCTTTCATAAAGTTCAGTACAAATATGCTATTTGATTCAATTTTTATTAAGTCCTTCGGATTTTTTGATAAAGTTCTTCTGAAAATATTCATGTATTGTTAGTATGATTCTTGAGAAATATTTGCAAACTAAATTATTATGTTTCATGTACAAAACTAAGGCAATAATAATTACAGTGACCAAACAGTTCAGAGATAGTAGTAGAAAAAGGTCCTCGTTTCTTCCACTAAAGTTCAGGTAACGATTACAAGATACACATTCAGATCAATAAAATTTTTCCTGAGTATGGAGAGGGACAAAACAGGTGCAGTCTTCTATCCCAAAACTGCAGGAGAGGAAATAGAAGAACTTGCTGGATGAAAAATACATCGGATAGAAGCCACTATCGCACGCGAACCCAGATGCATCTTAAAAGATTGAGAAAAGAATAAAAATCTTGTTTAAGAAAAAACAAGGAGAGGAATTACTGCTACCTAAACTTTTCAAGGAAGACGACGGGGAAGATGAGGAGGAGCTCTAGACTCCTCACTATGCCTTGCTGCCAAGCCGCTGGACTCTAGATCTGGCCACAACCGAGCTGCTCGCGGTGGTGATGATGCTGCTCGTGGTTCGTTGATGCCCAACATCCTCTCACCACCCCCCCCCCCCCCCCACCATGGCGATGATGCAGCCATGCTGCTCCATCTTACCTCGATGGCGGATCTGGCGAAAGAGGCAGTAGGGCGTGGGCGGAGGACAATCGACTACCCGTGAGAAGCACGTCTCAGGAGAGGGAAGGGGGCCATGGAGGAGGAGTAACCCGGCGATGCGTGGCCATGGCGAGGGAGGAGGGAGCCGCCGACGAGCCGGATTCGACAGACACAGGATGGGGAACGAGAGAGAGAAGGAATGAGGTGTGGGGAACGGCCGAACGAGAGAGATACGATGTGACCTGTATTCCTGCCGCCGTGCCGCGTATAGCGCTGAGAAAATAAGGATATGGGTTGTTGGGTGGGACCAGGTGGGGCACGCTCGTGCGGATCCACATGATGCAGCGACGGAGACGATTCAAGTTGCGCACGCAACCACTTAGGCTTAGACATATTCGCATACTGTGGAGCAAACAGAGTAATTTCTAGCAACTAGCTACTTGTACAATCCGTATTCGTCCTCTTCTCTTTACATTTTTGGTGTTTTTGAAATTCTATGAAATAATCTACGGATCTAATTCATCTTGTGTGTGTATATGCAAAAACTCGTAGCAAAGTATGACTTATTTTGACCTATACAGAAAAAGATATAGATCATCTCCATGCTATTTAACTCGCACCATTCATTCGAATCTTGTCTTTATTTTTATCTAGGACATCGATGATCATATCTTAGATAGGCAGATCGAATCTAGCTCTCCTCACGAGAAACTCCTCCCAGGGCAGGGGTCTTGTCGCCTCCCGCCAGTGCGGCCGCTGATCCGCCTTTTCTCCGGTGGCCTTAGGGCCATGGAGGTACGGTGGACTTCAGCCCTCGACGGTGGGAGGGCTCCTGCTCCATTTTAGGTCTTTTTTTACGGTTGATAAGGGTTTTTGTCCTACTCAAGGAGGCGAGCTGACGACGACTCCCTTTAGTTGGAATAAGGTCCTCCCCGACCCGCGCCCATTCCCCGTATCGGCGGTGCATACAACGTCGTCGAAAGACGTGTGAAGGTGTGTCTCCAGCAGATCTCGTGGGATTCGGTCGATGTTGGTCTTGGGTGCATCTTCTTGGATCAAGTCTTGGTGCGTCTACGTTCATGTGTCTATAGGTTGGATTCTTCTGATCTATGCTTCTCTTCATCGGCGATGGTTGTTGTTCTGATGCGCTGGTCCCGTGGGGCCTTGGCACAACAACTTTCCGACTGTCTACTACAACGAGTTTTGTCCAACTCCGGTGAAGGAGGGGCAATGATGGAGATCCAGTGTTTCTAGTCGTCGCTAGGTGGTCAATTTATCTAGATGTAATTTTATTATTTCTAGTGTTTTTTGTATTGCCATGACAATTGATGAATAGATTGAAAGTTTTCTCACAGGAAAATGATCATATCTTAGGATATATACATATTTGCAAGTAGACATGACATAACATTACTGAGATCTATGGATTATTTCACAAGATAATATGGGTTGCACAAAATCTACTCTTTGGTGTAGGTATTGTTATTAAATGGACTAATATAGGACTTAAGAAGAAGGGAAACAATTCTCGTCACATCATTGGTGCGCTGACTCGATCAATTATTTCTTCTACATCGCCTCTTCATCTTTCTCCTCCTTATCGGTATTGTTGAACATGCATATTAACACCCTTCATCACACGGTTGAACCAAAATGTGTGTGATATGCTTATCATACATGAAGGCCCATGCGGTCCCGTTTGTGAAGTGCTAGGCTGTAATGGTACTGCTTCTGTGATGTGTAGCACATGGAACAATGTTGCCCTAGAACACTCATTTGCATTGTGAGACCCCACATCACAAATGATCTTTTTAATCCTTGACTTGACTCGGTCAATCCTTAGTTGTGGCCCAATAAAGTCTCTAACTTCACTAAAAGACGCCCTTCAGTCACACGGTCAAAAAAACCCACCCAAACATCACAACAACAAAAATGAAAAGTGATACACTTACAGACGATTCACTATGGATCGGTCATAGCAAACATTCTCCCACCAATCACTTCCCAGATTTTCACCGTTGGGCCACTCTTTTCCTAGTTTTCAACCATAAATTGACACATTCATCTGTAACCAAGATTCTGTAAAGTCTGTTCATAGGTGTGGCATCTTTTGATAAAAAAAACACTCTATTGTTTCCCCCACACGCCAAACCAACTAGCACGTAAATAATTTTCACAACTAAAAAAAATTATCACGTAAAACAAACACATGTACAACCCTAAGAACATAAGCGGCGCAACAAAGCATGCACTGCCCTTCTAGTTTAAAGTATGAATCTTACTGCACATGGACGTCCCTGATTGTTTGGGGGCGTCCAGCTTGGTGTGGTTATGCATTTCGTTTCTCTCATGTCTAGCAGCGTGCATGTTCCTACGGCAGGAGAATGCGGAGAAGAAAATAATGATGCAAAGGGACAAACGTGATCGTGGTCAAGGAGAGGACGTCGCTGAGTTCGATGTCACGCACATGCTCTGGGGCAAAAGGAACAGCCGGAAAGTACTCCCTCCGTAAAGAAATACTAGCGGGTAGTGCGCGGCGGCACGCCGCGCCACATGGACTAATTAGCTATTTTGGTCTTTTTTTTAATATTTGGTGAGTGGTCACAAGATTTTTTTTGAAAAAATAATTCATGTACATTTAGTTGGGTGATCGTCACAAAGTAGTGCATACAAGAAAACGGTTCATCTACATAAGAGATCTAAATGATACATAGCAATATAGATTGCCCGGCGGCTACATAAGAGATCCATATGATACATATCAATATAGATTGCCCGGCGTGCCACGCCTCGCTAATTCGTTTGAGATTTTTTAGTTGTTGAAAATCTATTGTACCGTGCAGCTGTGTCTTTGTGGCGAGGTGACAGACGATTGATTATGTATCTAACAGTTGTGCATTTTTTGTTTGTTGATGAAATTTATACATTGTGCCAATGTGGAAACAAATACACTTGGGAGTACGATTAGACCTGCCGGTCGTGTTGGCTTATTCATTCTTTTTAACGTAGCATTCAGAGCTGGTTGTCGCGGTTGACTATAGCATTCAGGGTGACGCGTTGATGAGGAGGCCTATTGGCGTATCCGGGGCGCTCAGCGTTGGGTCTTGAAGGGTGACGCGAATACGGCTTACTTCCAGGCGATCGCCAACGGGCGTCGCAGACGCAACACCATCCCCTGCCTTTGGGATGGTGCCTCTCTCCTTCAGGACCCCCGGGACATCCGCTCCCATGTTGATGGGTTCTATCGTTCCCTCTTCTCCCCCGCTCCTCGGAGCGGTCTCTCTCTCTCCCTTGATTGCTGGACCGGCGCCCATCTGGTTTCTGAAGCCTATAACACATCCCTGACGGCTCCCTTCTCTGAACAGGAGGTCTGGGAGGCCATCAGGGGTATGAACCCCTCCTCGGCGCCGGGCCCTGACGGTCTTCCGGTCATCTTCTTCCAGACCTTCTTGAACGTGATTAAGCCTGAGATCATGGCCATCTTCGAGGAATTCTTCGTGGGCTCGATTGACCTTGGACGCCTCAACTTTGGGACCATCTCCCTCATTCCCAAGGTCCCTGGGGCGACGGACATCCGCCAGTTCCGCCCGATTACGGTCATCAACGTGATCTTCCGGATCCTGGCCAAGGGGTACGCCAATAGGGTGACCCTGCTTGCTGACCGGATCACTCACCCTAACCAATCTGCGTTCATTAAGGGCCGGTACATCCTAGATGGTGTCCTGGTCCTGCACGAGGTCCTTCATGAAGTCCGGGTCAAACACCTGAAGGCGGTCTTTCTGAAAATCGATTTTCACAAGGCCTATGACACAGTTAGCTGGTCCTTCCTTAGGGAAGTTCTTCTGCGAAAGGGCTTTGACGACCGGTGGATCACGAGAGTCATGCAAATGGTCTCTTGCGGTCTCACGGCGGTCAACATTAATGGCGAGATCGGCCCCTTCTTCCCTACCCTTTGTGGGGTGCGCCAAGGCGACCCCTTCTCCCCATTCCTCTTCAATATGGTCGTGGACGCTTTGGCCTTCATTCTAGACAAGGCAAAAGCCGCGGGCCACCTCCGTGGTATTACCCCCCATCTCTCCGGGGGCGCGGGTATCTCCATCCTCCAGTATGCCGATGACACGATCATCATGGTTGAAGGCTCGGAGCTGGATATCACCAACCTAAAGTTCCTCCTTCTTTGCTTCCAATAGATGTCGGGCCTCAAGATCAACTTTGATAAGAGCGATGTTATGGTGATGGGATACTCTCCCGCTGAGTCAGTGGCCATCGCCAATAGACTTAATTGCCGCCTGGGCTCGTTCCCCACTACCTACCTTGGGACGCCCATCAGTGACTCACGCCTCTTGGCCGCCGATCTTCGCCCCTCCGTGACCAAGCTCCAGACTAGATGCGAGCCCTGGCAGGGGAGGTGGCTCTCCAAGGCGGCCCGGACTATTCTTATCAACTCCTCCCTCTCCAGCCTCCTCTTATTTCTTATGAGTTTCTACAGCCTCCACGAATCTCTCCATAAGGAGATCGCCAAAATCCAGTCCCGCTTCTATTGGGCTGGCGAGCACGGCAAGCAGAAGTATCACATGGTCAGCTGGCCTGACATCTGCAAGCCTCGGGAGCAGGGTGGATTGGGGATCATGTGCTCTAAGCGGATGAATATTGCCCTCCTATCCCGGTGGTTGTGGCGCATCTCGCAGGGTTAGGGTGGCCTATGGCTGGACATTATCCGGAATAAATACCTGTGCGGCCAACCCCTTGCCTTCTGCCAGAAGTCGGGAGGTTCTCAGTTCTGGCAGTCCCTCGTCCAGCTCCTCCCTGTGCTCCGCATTGGTACCTCTATCTCGGTAGGGTCCGGCCTCTCGACGCTCTTCTGGTTTGACCGATGGGCCGGCGACTCCCCCTTTGCGGCTCGCTTCCCCATCCTCTTCTCTATCTCTGTCGACCCCATGATTTCTGTTGATAGGGCCCTTATTGACTTAGGGCGCCTCGCTTTCCGTCGGCCATTTGGGCCTGCGGAATCCGCTGCCTAGCGTGAGCTGCTTGATTGCGTCGCTCTGCATGAGCCGCTGGTGGATGGAGCCCAAGACCGTGTGCGTTGGCACTTGGAGTCGTCGGGCCAGTTCTCTTCCAAATCGCTCTACATGGCCATTGCCCCCTCCTCCGCTCCCCCCCCCCTCTTGATGGTATGGTCCGTTCGTCTCCCACTGAAGATCCACATCTTCATGTGGCAGTGGATCCGTGGACGGATCCCATCCGGTGTGGAGGTCCGCAAGCGTAATGGCCCAGGCACTGGTATCTGCCCCCTCTATGCTGTCCCCGAGGACTCCAACCACATCTTCTTCGCGTGCGCCTCCGCCCGGTTCCTCTGGAGCTGCTTCCGCGAGATTGTCAGGGGGGGTTGGACCCACACCAACTTCCCCGACTTATTTGCTGAACTCCAAACGTCCCCCTCGTCCTCCCGCCACATTAGGTGGCTGGAGGTTGGGGTCCTTGCCTGGACTCTTTGGACTGTTCGTAATAAGCTTGTGATCGAGCGTACCCCTCTCCGTCGTGCTACTGACGCTCTCTACAAATTCTCGGGTTTCCTGCAGCTTTGGCGGCCGCTTAGCCGTCCCCTGGAGCGCAACACCATCTCTGCCTTCATCGCCGATCTTCGCTCGATGACCGTCCGCCTTTCGCCACCGCCGCCGCCGCCGCCGCCGGAGCCTGACTAAATCCCCGGCGCAGGTCTCGCTTTGTTTTTTCTCTTTCTTTGGGCTTGTTGAGCTGTGCCCTCAGCAGAACCTTATGACTTTGTTGTGGTACTTGGGTGTGTGTGTGTGGACTTGGTGTGGTTGTATGTCCTTTGGCGGTCTGCTTTATCTATAAAGCGGGGCGAAAGCCTTTTTCGGTATAGCATTCAGAGTCAGTTCTTCCTTATGGGTCTTCAAGGGTATTATAATTTTCCACATACGATATACATATTGATAAGATAAATGCTCTGCTCTACTACTTAATTTGCGCTGTCCATGAATCTTGCTGATCATCATGCGCACAAATGAATGGGACATTGTTGTCAGTAATCTAACTAAACAACCAGCCACATCAATCTAACTAAACAGCCAGCCACTTGGTACTTACGCCCAGCGGCCAGCCCATTCTGGACAACCTGAAAAATACAAACACACTGTCCTTTATTATATACGTCAATAATTTTTTAACTTCCAAACCAATTTCATGATGTGCAAAATTTTTAACGACTACAGAATGTAAGAATTCCGATGGATAGAGCGGATCAGCATCAGCAAGATAATCAGTTGATATAATATGACAGCTAACAATTATCTTGGAACAACCAGACATATACGGTTATAAAGAGATCCGCTAATATCATCAAGCATTTTATTAGTTCTGATGGTTAGCATAAATGAAGAAAAACGGATCACGTGCTATTAATAGTAGCAGATATGTTATATCTTTAGTGGGCAAAATCACTAAATTTTTAGAATGCGCAACCATAAAGTAGAAGCTTTGATCCGAGCTGAAATTCGGTTTTGCCAACTGTATAGTGAGTGCAGATATTGCTGTTGCCGATGTCCTGTACCCACTGAGCAAATTCAGATAGTTTCGTACAGTGCATGGCATCCATTGCATTTAGATCAATTAAAGGAAGGGAAAAAAATCATGGCGTAAAACCGTAAAATAATGCACACAAGCATCTCATTATACTATCATAATATGTAATTCTTAGCTAGAATTGACATACATGGCCAAACTTTTTCAGATTGTGACATCATTTGTTTCATGTACCCAAGACTGAAAACAGCAGAAAAGGAACTTTCAAAAAGCTACTTACAGAAATAACTTTGTTCTCTGAAATGTTGGTTAGTACAAAAAACAAGAAGGCATCGTTGTCATTGTTTGTCTAGAACAGCAGTACATAGGAGCTTATCAATCTGAAGCTTGTATGCTGAACTCACCGATTGCAAGGAAGAGGGAGAAGCTGATGGAGGCAGGGCTACAGGAAACTGCTGTTGCGCGGCACAGACAGGGAGAATAATGATACGCACGGGTCTTGGACAGTGGACATCTTTGCAGCAGGAGCCGGGTGTTTAGCCGACGAAGTAGTCGCTCAGCTGCGGAAGCAATCTATGTTATTTCTATACAAGATGGGACAACAATCTCTGAAATGCTTAATGATTCGTTTCCCATCTCTAGAAACTGTATGGCCTATTAGCATGGGCCACATAAAAATCAAGAAGAATATGTACTATATATTATGCACATATGTCACTACAACCCATACTGTAGTAGAATAGAACAGGTTGAATCCTCGGAAACCAACTTAAACTGACAACTTTCACTTCATCGACACTCAAATGAACACTCTTTCCTCTTTGTTCATACTGTATAGAACTGGCCACAACTATCACAAAAATTCATAGTTCAGTCAAAAAATTGTACAATTCATCTTATTTCTGTTAACTGGGGGAAATAGTAGAATGAAGATACTCTACAGCCCATAAAACTACCTCATATATTAACTTGGAAAGGAACTAACTAAGAAGTGGCCAAAAATTAAGAGATGTCTAAAAAGACAGTGACATTGTGAAAGCAAGTGATAGATCTCTAAAATTAGGATGGAATGAAAGGAACCAAGTAGTGTGACAATTATAAGATATATAAAAAGATAACAGTTGATAAGCAAATGAGAGATCTCTGATAATGATTTATTAGCATTAATCTCATAACCACACACTCATGTTTCCCTTACGTAGGCAGCAAAAGTCTAAATGGCACGCAGTCGCCCGCCTACGTGAGAGCACCTAGAGCTCGCCCTCATCGTTCGACATATTCAAAAGCGCTACAATTTGCTGGCCAGAGCCACCCCGCGCCCCAGAGCTCCTCGCCTACCTCGTTTCCGACGGAGAATCGCCACCACGACCGCGCTGGAACCAACTCGAACTTACGCCATGGTCGCGCGGACAATCCCAGGAGCACCTGGTGGTGCTCTCTCCCTCTGCCAGCGTGCGTCTTTCTCTGCGTGTGCATATGTGACATGTGATGTGCGAGTGAGTGCGTGCTGGTGGGTGTCATGTGTGTGTTTGTGCATGCTGGCGTGTGCGCGTCACCGGCGATCCTTGCCGTGCCGCACCTCCCCGGCCGCCTGCACCCAGTACGTGCAAGCTCCACGTCACCTTCTTCTTCTGTTTCTTGGCGCGCGCCAACTGCTCGTCGAAATGCTCAGCTGAGCTTAAAGATGGGAAGGAAGAAGATTGCCATGTTGGCAACGCTGGGTCAAAACCACGCCAACTCAGCACGAAAACTGCTTTTGTTGAGTCAAGGGACCAAACTAATCCGGTTTTCAAAGTTGAGGGACTAATTTTTGCTGGTTTTAGAGTTGAGGGACCATTTCTATACTTTCGAGAGAGTTCAAGGATGAGAAATATACTTATCCCAAATGATTAAGACACTATCCTCTCAACCTATTAAATTTGGAGTCACAAACATTTTCCTACCATCAAGTAACCTACAAAACCCACACAAAGAAGGATCTGACGAACTAACTTTATTTTTTCAAACATTCAAATATACAAATAAGCCAAAAGAGAGATACATTTTCAAAACTAACTTTATCATTCACTGATATACAACAAGTAGTCTAGAAAACCCATACTTGAATCATTCTTAGCAAGATAAACATGTAGTACCTGAAGAACATGCTACACAAAATCGCTCTGGAACTCCAAGGTAATGAATCAATCTTATGGGTTGACTAAACCAATCCTTTTGATTAAAGCATCCTGCATGTGCAAAGAAAAAACATATCATAATGGGATATCAGCTTGATGAAAAAAAACATACCATAAAATATTTATTTGCGAAAACGACTATTGTACAAGAGATATCGGCTTGATATGGAATATGATGGAATAAGAATAGTAATTACAGTGATCTAAACACTCTTATATTTCTTTAAGAGGGGGTACAAAGTAATGATCTCATAAGTGCGAGAGGGGAAAGAACAACACCTGATCATGTTGAAGTATAATAGTGAACTGTACATTCACACCTCACTAAATTTTCAGGTTTAGACAACCCGAGCTTTATAACTGAAACAAAAACAAGATGGTATTGATCCTCCTTGGATAAATTCAATTCCAATAGAGAAGAAGTTATACTTATGAATCTATAAAAATAATTCAATATTGTTCTAGTATTTAAAAAAAATCACCATGGAAGCTACCTCATTATCAACCCATACGCAGATTACATAATCAGTGCAACATCAAGAAAGCCGAAGATTGTGCAGAAATTTGCATCCACCTCTAAATATAGTAGAAGACCTGCAAGGAAGCGATTACTATTAGTAATCTAGTAGAAATTATCATCTGTCCCTACCACAAACCTGATTATATATAAGCTATTTGTGTAACATATGCACACAAAGTAGCTGCGGCTACATTTACATTCTATCTTGAAACGATTGCGAGAAAGGCTTTTAAGATAATGAACACACCAAAAAAAAGTACAGTAGTTTTTTCTGCATGAACACGATTCCTCAATTTTGGGCTTTTGACTGAAATTGCAGCATTTTCCAGTGCAGAAGTTGTCATATCTCTGCTCTAGAAGTGATGTATACGAAAATAAGCACAAAGTAGCAGGCAAAACTAAAAAATATGAAAAGGAGAACCAAAGATATTGCTGGGTGGTACTCACTGATTCATGTGAAGACGAAGACATGGGGCTGGATGGGGAGCTCGAACTTGAGATTGAAGTACTCGCTGACTTATGCTCCATCTGATCTCCATGTCCAGCAGCCCCAGCCTGCTGCGAGCCAGCAACCTCCAAGGCTCCAACATGCAGCCAGTAACCGCGCTGCTCTCTCGGCGCGTGGCCCGGTGACGCGCCACGGCGGTGACGACTCTAAGCTCTAACGCATGACGGAATCGACCCGGCTTCAGCCCTTCCTCCAGGTGGAGGGAGCTTGATCCAAAGGAGAGAGGTGAGTGGAGAGATTAGGAGGAACCTACTCCATTGATGCTTGCTCTGTTCACAGATCGGCCATGCGGAGAGGAGATGGAAGGAGGGCGGGTGGAGAGGTGGGGGCCTGGCAGTGGTGCGTGGAGTCATAGGCCGGCGGCGAATTGGTTGTGTGCGCCGCCAGATTTTGGAAGACAGGCGCAGTGGCAGAGAGATGACTTAGAAAGGCGAAGTGAAGACCCAGGCAAGTAAGCCTGTCCTTTTATAGCGCAATATGCGGTGGGCTGGTGGGTTGGTGGGCTAGCTGCGGGCGGTGGGGGAAGCGAGAACTCTAGAGAACTGGACACGCGGTGGGCAGCGGAGAATTAGCATGGTCAGCGTTTGATTTCGTTGATGACGCGTGGGCAGTTCCCCAAGATACGTGTCCATCATCGCTTTTCTTTTTTACTACCACGTCAGAATGGTCTAGAAAAAACGGACAAGACCACAACCTTCACGTGCAAATTTTACCTTTGCAGGTCCTCTAGCAACAAGTGTAATTTTCTAGAGGTCGTAAAAAAAATTCAAAAAAACCAGAGAAATGAATCCCTTACGGGCCTAGTATTCTTAGTATACGAGCGTTTAGATTATTAAAGTAGTGATTTAAATGCTTTTATATTTCTTTACAAAGGGAGTAATTTCTAGCAACTAGCTACTTGTACAATCGATATTCACCCTCTTCTCTTTACATTTGTGGTGTTTTTCAAATTATGAAATAATTAATGGATGCAATTCATCTTGTGTGTGTATATGCAAAAACTCGTAGCAAAGTATGACTTATTTTGACCTATATAGAAAAAGCATATAGTTTTATATCATGTCCATGCTATTTAACTCGCACCACTCATTCGAATCTTGTCTTTTTTTATCTAGGACATCAATGATCATATCTTAGGTTTCCGCAAAAAAAAGATCATATCTTAGGACAAATATTTGCAAGTGGACATGATATAACATTACTGACATCTATGAATTATTTCACAGGATAATGGGTTGCACAAAATCTACTCTTTGGTGTAGGTATTGTTACTAAATAGACTAATCAGGACTTCAGAAGAAGAAAACAGTTCTCGTCACAGCATCGGTCCGGTGATTCGATCAATCACTTCTCCTACATCGCCTCTTCCTCTTTACCCTCCTTTTCTATACTATTGAACATGCATATTACCACCCTTCATTGCACACGGTTGAGCCAAAATGTGTGTGATATGCCTATCATACATGAAGGCCCACACCGACCCATTTGTGAAGTGCTAGGATGAAATGGTGCTTGTGTGATATATAGCACATGGAACAATGTTGCCCTAGAACTCTCATTTGCACTGTGAGACCCCACATCACAAAAGATCTTTTTTATGCCCACTTGCGATGTGTTGCACATTACACACAATTTCTAATTGATAACTGTGTGTGATATGCTTGCACATTATATAAGTCTGGTCGTCTCCGCAACCCTAAACATCTAACTCTTTAACACCCCTCCCCCGCTCCCCTCTGAACGATATGGCACAATGTGCATGGCTGGAGCCGACACCCTTCTTCCCTTCCCAGGGTATTTACATGGGAGAAGGTCGAGTGATGCATGAGCTCTCCCAAAAGGCAAGGAGGAGTTTGTAGCACCACGCGAGGACCCGAGAGGAGAGGAGGATGGTAGCTGATGCAACAGTACGATGGGGTGGACATGAGGAGGTGGCACCGGAGGAGCCCCCTTCCGCCGCGGGCAATTCCGTGGGTTGTGCAATGATCTCACATCTGGTGTCAGAACGAAGAAGCTGGGCAAGGTGGAGGACAGAGATTTTTATTTTTATTTTGTTTTCAAATATATTTTTTGGATTTTACATTCCATCCAGGCTCATTTGAGCTCAAGCTAAAAATAGCCGTGTCCCCAGATAGCGCGCTATGATTGTTGATGTGGTGGAAAATTGACTGGAGGATACACAAGGGGCTTATTTCTCATGTCCCTGTTGGGGTGACAGCTCTGTGTGGTTCTTTGACTAACCAAGAATAAATGTTTTTTTTTTGACAAAAAAGATTTCTTCTCTGCTTTTTTTTTGTGAGTGAAGATTTCTTCTCTGCTGACTGCTGTAGGTTAGACTCTCTGCACTAGCAGTAGCAAGTGCTGGGCACAAGGACCTTGCAGCAGCTTGAGACAGTTTGGCAATATTTCAGTTACATCTTTTATTATGGGGTCATCATCCGTTGTTTGCTCGATGGCGAAGCTCCAATAAAACAGGGCGCCACTGCTGTCCGCCTAAACCTGCCTTGGAAGCAACTCCAATGAAGCGCACGCCGGGCATCCGATCCGATCCGTTCCATGCCTTCCTCGTCCACCCGTGCAAGAAACAGACCAACGCACCATCCATATAAAAGCGCACCAAAGCATTACTAGCTCCGCTGCATCCCGTTCCATGGTTCGCCATTAATGACGATGAGCAAGCCGCACGCCGCGTGCTCCCTCTTGCTAGCCCTGCTCATCGGCCTCACGCGCCCTTCGCCGTGCGCGTCCTCCCTGTACAACCCCCCGCCGCCGGACATGGCGTACCACCACGGCGGCGTGCTCGACGGCACCGTGCCGGTCTCCGTGCTCTACTACGGCGCCTTCTCGCCGCACCACAAGGCCGTCCTCACCGACTTCCTGCTCTCGCTCTCCCCGCGCTCGCGCCCCGACGCCTTCGGCGCTCCGGCGGCCGCGTCGTCGGCGTCGGTGGCTCAGTGGTGGGAGACCGTCGACCGGTACGTGCAGAGGACCGGCAGGGAGCGGACGCGGGTGATGCTGACCAACCAGGTGTCCGACGAGGGGTGCTCGCTGGGGAAGCACCTGTCGCGGCTCCAGGTCGAGCAGCTGGCGGCGCGGCTCGGCGTCGCCCCCGGCGGCGTGGCCGTCGTGCTCACCGCCGCGGACGTAGCGGTCGACGGCTTCTGCGGGAGCTCCTGCGGGCTGCACGGCTCGCTGGCGCCCGGCGGCGCGGTGCACGTGTGGGTGGGCAACGCCGCCGTGCAGTGCCCGGGCCGGTGCGCGTGGCCGTTCCACGCCGCGGACCCTGCCGCGGCGGCGACGGCAGGGCCTGGGCGCCACAGGGGCGGGGAGACTCCGCTCCATGCGCCCAACGGCGACGCCGGGGTGGACGGCATGGTGATCAACCTCGCGGCACTGCTGGCCGGCGCGGTGACCAACCCGTACGGGCACGGATACTTCCAGGGCGACGCCGGCGCGCCGGTGGAGGTGGGCGGCGGGTGCCCGGGAGTGTACGGGCGCGGTGCGTACCCTGGCTACCCCGGCGCGGTGAAGCTTGACACGGCCACCGGCGGCGGATACAACGTGGTGGGCAGGAACGGCAGGAGGTACCTCGTGCCGGCCCTGCTCGATCCCGCCAACTACTCCTGCCTTATCATGGCCTGATCCAATCACAAACCAAGCCGTTTAATTAACTTGTATACTTAGGCCGCGAGATTATGCATGAGACTTCAAAAGCTTTGCTTGATAGTAGGCACCGATCTAATCGTCACGTCTAGCAGCTGCGTGATGCACGTTCGTAAGCGACTCATGTCAAAGCAGTGTAGCCCCTTAAAAAAGTTATATGCATGGATATCAATGCAGAGCAACGGTGTGATTAGAATTAATCTCTTACTTAAAAAGGTAATCAGGTCTATACTTCCTCCTCCGGTCCTTCCTAAATGGATTGCCGATATATTCAGTCAAAACGTCAAATATTTCTAAGTTTAGCTATATATATAAAAGAAAATATTAAAAATTACTCCGTTTGAGTGGAACTTATGTACGGACAGAAGGAGTACAATATTGAATAAATATATTTGTAAAATATATCTAATGATGGATGTACTGATAATGACTTGGCATTGTTTATCTTCAAATTTTCTTATACTAGCAGAAGGGCTCATGCGTACAACGGAAGAAAAAAAAATCATAATCTCCAATGTATCACCTTTTGCTGCATCACCGAGATACACTATCACTCTAAATTTCGTGAAATCATGAACAATTTTTTAAACTCGTGAACATAATTGAAATCGTGAATATTTTTCAAATTCATGAACACTTCTACAATTTTTTGAACATTTTTTGAATTCCTGAACATTTTATACTATTTGCAAACATTTTTCTAAAACTGTGATTTTTTTTTACAATTTTCTTGATCGGCGAACATTTCTAGAATGACAAAGATCATTTTGTAAATTGGTGGAATAATTTTTGAAATTCACAAATATTCTTTTGATTTAACGATCATTTTTCGAAATGCGTGATTATTTTTTGAATTAGTGAACATTTTACGAATAAATAAACTATTTTGTAAGTCACGAATAGTTTTTGAATTTTTAGGATATTTTTTAGACAATTTTGAAGTCAGGGTGTCATCAGGCCGTCGTCGCACAAAGCCCAGACTCACTTTAGGCCTAGTTTGGCAGCAAAGTATTTTTAAAACTGTGGTAATTAAAAACCATAGTATTCTCCTGGGTGGGCAAGGAATACTACAGTTTTTCTAAAAACAATGTGTTCGACGTACTTTTGTACGTGATTTAGCAAGAAAATTTATTCTTAGAAATAAATGAATTTTCTAAGTGCACAACTTCCTCATGTGTGTGTTTATGTGGTCTATTACGTGCATGACCTTAGTGCATGTGCAAATACTACTCCCTCCATTCCTAAATATTTATCTTTCTAGAGATTTCAACAAGTTTTTTTTGCGGGTGAAATAGCAATGTATTAATCAATCACAGGGTCCTTACAATCAACGGATGCTATTTCCATAACTTCAACTGGACGAGCTCCTAACCAAGTCATGGTCCTACCTTGGGTTCTAGCAAAACTAGCAAAACTATCACTAGCCTTATTTTGAGATCTAGATATAAGGGAAATACAAGTTTTCCTAAGACCCAACAGATGCTTGATCTCTCTTACAATTGAGGAGTATACCGACCGGTCGATCTCAGAGCTTGATATGAGCGTGACTGCTTCAGAGGAATCCAACTCCAACACTAGTGGTGTGTCACATCGCTGTATTGCCAAAGACAAACCCTCCATACATGCGCAAAGCTCCGCCTCGAGGGGGTCCCTGCACGAGTACAAGGCCCTGCTAGCCGAGTAGTTGATGGCGCCTAGGTGATCACGCATGATCATCCCCGCCCCAGCTTCGCCAGACACAGCAAAAGAGCCATCTGTGTTTACCTTGCACCAACCCTCATCCGGTTTCGTCCATCTTCGTTCTTCTTGAACTGCAGCATCGCTCCCCCTCTTCCTCGAGCTTTGCTATTCAACATAAGCTTTTCCCTTGGCCGGATCAGCTTGTGGGTTTAGCTTTATACCCAACAAAGATTCCAAGTAGCTTTGCAAAAAACGTGTTGACACTTCCATTGGCGGGGCAGGCTTCGCATGAGTAAGCTCATTACGAACAAACCAACTTCTCCAAAAGATCATTAGTACCATTGTGCGCCCAGGCTCATTAAGAGGACTCAACACATGTAGCAGCCATTCCTTTCCATTATTCAGTATAGAAGCTATGTCAGGCAGCCTCCATACCTTAGCCATAGCCAGAAACAGATCCCGTCTGAGCTGACACCGAACGAACGGATGAAAATTATCCTCCTCTTCTATTCCACACACCGGACATATACTCGTAGTCTCCAACCCAATCCGGTGTTTCTTCTTCCAGGTAGGAAGTGCATCAGTAGCCATCCGCCAAGCGAAGTGCTTCACTGCTGGCGGGGCACCGCACTTCCAAATGAAGTCCCAGCAGGCGCGACGTCCTGAGGGTGATGCACTAGACGAAGACGCAGTATCACGATGATCCTCGTCGAAGGCCAACTCATATGCAGACTTAACCGAAAAGCTGCCATGGCGACCAGGTCCCCAAGCAATAACATCTCCCATCGACCTGGGCGAGGCGCGGATCTTTAGGATTTCCTGTACATCTGCTTCCACAAAGGAAGCCTGAAGAAGCTCCATATTCCATGACCCATTATCATTCAGAAGACCGGACACAAAACGAATGCGGCATCGCCCTTGCGGAGAGATCGGTTTGTAAGAGTAGGGTCTAGGAATCCAATTATCTCGCCAAACCCTTATGCTTGCACCGTCACCAACTCTCCACAGTAGACCCTTTTTCAGCAATTCCAGCCCATGGCAGATAGCTTGCCATGAAGATGAACCGTTTCCAGAAAACACTGTATCTTCCAACTTACCATCCGGGTAGTACCACGCTTTTAAAACCCTAGCACACAGGCTTTCCGGCTTGGTTATAAGTCTCCACGCCTGCCGAGCCAATAATGCTTGATTCAACAACCTGAAATCACAGAAACCAAGACCTCCCCTCTCCTTGGGCTGCATGAGATCATCCCAATTCTTCCAATGTACTTTCCTCTTCCCCTTTGCCGACCCCCAGTAAAAATTCCACACCATGCGCGTAAGATCATCACAAACAGAAAAAGGTACCTTGAACACACCCATGATGTATGTTGGTAGAGCCTGTGCAACTGACTTGATCAACACTTCTCTTCCCGGTTGCGCAAGGAGGCCGTCACCCCACTGTATCAATCGCTTGGTTAACCGAGTCTGAAGGTTCTGAAAACGGCCCTTAGACATCTGACCCTCCAGTGTCGGCAGGCCCAAGTACCGTTCCTCAAATAGCAAATTAGTGATCCCAAGCACTGCTCGTACTTCCTCCTGCCTCGCCGCGGGACAAGCATCCCCAAATAGAATAGAACACTTATTAGGGTTTAGGCTCTGGCCTGTCGCCCTACTGTATACATCCAGCAAGGCTTTGACCTCCCGTGCTTGTTCACCTGTTGCTTGAAAGAACAACAACGTATCATCAGCAAACAATAAGTGGGACACACCAGGTCCTCGTCTAGCCACTTTCACCGGCGTGATGTCCCCTGTGGCCACTTTGTTCCTTAGTAAAACAGAAAGTCCATCTGCCACCAATAAGAAAAGAAACGGGGATAGCGGATCTCCTTGCCGAAGCCCACGCGTCGGTGCAAATGAATCCAAGAAGGTTCCATTAAGTTTGACAGAGTACCTCACCGATGTGACACAAGACATTATCCAGTCAACCCATCGCTGAGAGAAACCTAACTTTTGCATCATTTGCCTCAAAAAGACCCAATCAACTCGATCGTATGCTTTTGATAAGTCCAATTTGTACGCACAGTAACTCCTTGTGGGATCCTTCTCCTGCTTAATATGATGGATAAATTCAAACACAACAAGTGCGTTGTCCGTGATCATCCTTCCTGGGATGAATGCACTCTGCTCAGGAGATATGAGATCATCCAATAAAGGCCTCATCCTATTCACCAGGCACTTGGAGATCACCTTATAGATAACATTGCACAGACTAATTGGTCTGTAATCTGTGATTCTCACTGGATTGGGGATCTTGGGAATAAGTACAATTGAGGTAGAATTCACCCCCTCCGGCATGATACCTGTACTGAAAAAATCCCTTACCGCTGCCAAAACCCCCTCCTTGAGGGTACTCCAATTCCTCTGGAAGAATCTCGCAGGAAAGCCATCTGGACCCGGGGATTTTAGAGGGCCAATCTGGAACAAGGCATCTGAAATCTCTTTATCTGTAAAAGGCGCACATAGCTTAGTATTATCCTCTTCAGTAACCACCTGGTTTATTAGGTCCAGAATAGGCGCAGCATTAAGCGTCGGATCATCTATAAAAATATCATGGAAATACATATTAGCCAAATCTCCCATGCCGGCAAGGTCCGAGTGTATTACTCCAACGCTGTCCGTAAGTTCACGGATCTTGTTCTTCCTTGCCCTCCACACTGCCTTACTTTGGAAATATCTTGTGTTTCTATCCCCTTCCTTCAGCCACGTAATACGCGAACGTTGCAACCAAAGCATCTCTTCTTGATACAAAAGCTCATTCATCTTATCCGTCACCCGAACTATATCTTGGCGATCAGCATTCATGCACATCAACTCCTCTAGCTGGGACCGAGATTTTGCTAGCTCTCGAGTTACATTACCGAATTTTTTGCTCCAAAGACGCAGGGTTGTCGTTGTTTTAGTTAGCGCGTCTCTCAGCTGTGTCATGTTGTGCACACCTCCCGCGGCCTCCCAAGCCTCCTTAATCACCTCCGGTAAAGCTCCGTCCCTCTCCCAAAAAAGTTCATACCTCTGCTGCTTCCCTCCATTCGGTCCTCGATCAGCCGACCCCTTCAGTACAAGTGCCACATGATCCGAGCATGGTGATGGCACATGAAGTATCAAAGCATAAGTGAACAAATTCCTCCATGCGTTGTTAGACACTGCCCTATCCAGCCTCACCTTCACATTGCCTCCTCCGCCCCTCTTATTATCATACGTAAACGGGGTCCCAACAAAACCTAGGTCAACAAGACCACAAATCTCCAACGTATCACGGAAAGCGACCATTTGTGGCTCACCCCATGGTGTCGCTGAAAGATGCTCAAAGCCCCACATGGCCTCGTTGAAGTCACCCACCACTAGCCAAGGTAAATCATTCACAACTTTTAGCTGTTCAATTTTGGACCAAATACGGTGCCTGTTCTCCACACGCGGTTCACCATATATACAAGTAATCCGCCATTGGGCCGCCCCTTCCTGAACACGGACTGTTGCATCAATAAAATGTTCTTCCTTGTCCAGGATTACCACATCATAACTCTCATGCCAATACAACGCAAGACCACCGCTCATGCCATTACTGTCAACTCCTACAAAACCCTTTAACCCAATCCTCCCTCGCACCTTCTTCATTCTTTTAGCTTTCTGCCTTGTTTCACACAAAAACACCACACTGGGGGAATGCGACTGACAGATAGTCGCCAACTCACGAACTGTCTGGGGATTCCCCCCTCCCCGACAGTTCCAACTAAGGATATTCATTGAGCCCGGCGGTCCTCCTCATGGGAGGCCGCCTCTTCCGTCATTACAACATCCTCCCTCTCCTCACCCTGCTTCCTCCTTTTTACAACTTGTGTCTTACCCGGCGTAGATGACGGCGCAGGCACTACAATTTCCCCTGACCCCCTTCCACTTTCCAAAAGCAAAACCGTGTTTGGGACCTTGCCAGCAAGATTCGGCACTGATTGGCCACGAACCATCACAACTCCATCAGCCCCCATGATTCTTTTCCGAGCGGTCTTGAGGTCCTCCTCCTCCCCAATGTTGGGGGCGCTCGACACCGGAATCCCACTCCTACCATCCTTCTTTCCAACCACCTCTGCTCCTCCAGCCAGCCGACTTTCTACACTACCCCTATCTCTTGGGATTCCTACTCCTCTACCACCGCCTCTACCAGCCCGTCTAACTCCTCCCTCACCGAAACCTGCTGGCCCACCTCCTCTGCCTCGCCCTACACCACCTCCTGCCATTGCCGGTTCAACACTCCAGTGCAACCAGTCCCCCAATCACATTTGGAAGGATCGTGAACCCCGTCTCCGCACTCTTCCACCACATGGCCCATACAGCCACAAAAGAAACAGAAATCTGGAAGCTTTTCATATGTAACCGGATACCTTTTGGTCTCTTTGAGCATAATACTCACGAATCTCACCAACGGTTTCTGCACATTCATAAACACCCTTACCCTTAAGTGGCTAGATGGATTAATTCTCCCTTCATTCACAACCACCGTGAACGGCGGCTCTCCCACCTTCTTCGCAACTTTCTCCGCTAGCTCCCTTTTCCTTGTGAGTCCATCTGGCAGCCCCTTAATCCTCACCCACAGAGGATACATATCCAGAGCATACTCGGAAACATTAGTGAATCCATCATATTCTACAATAACCACCGGGTCTCAACGGAATTGCCAGGGGCCTCCCTCCATGACACACTTCCAATCCCCCAAGCAATGACATTGAGCCAAGAACAGATTTGGCCCTTTGATGTTGAAAGTGACTCCCTGGGCGCAGGCCCAAGCGTTCCTCATTGAATTCAGCAACGCCGCATGACTGAACGGCCTCATAGTATGAACCCTAAACAAGTAGAGCCAACGCACATCCTTAATCAGCTCCTCTACCTCCCCAGAGAGATCAGGTCCTCCTCTTCCTCCCCATGGAGTTTCAAACCCTCGAAAGCGTCTTCCAACTCCGGCTCTGGGCCAACCTGATCCCATCCATGATCAGCCTCCTCCTGATCTACAGTCTCCCGATCTGCATCCCCTGTCGCGGACTCCTCCATCTCCTTTGGTCCCTCCGCACCCGCACCGGAGTTCTGCCCAGTCTCCCTTAAACTACCTCCAATGTCGCCCTCATCTACAGCAAACCCTAGCCCATTTGAAATCTCTAAAAAGACAAATATTTAGGAACTGAGGGAGTAGTAACCAGTGCAAGAACGTGCATGGCTCATGCATTGTATGGGCACGTACATCGGTACACATGTACTATGCAGGAAAGAGACATGGGCGTGCTAGTACACGAAAACTGCATGCAGCTATGAAGGTGCACGTACGTGCGTTCAATCCAGACAGCATATGTGTATGTACCCAAATACCTATGTACCGGCTGGCAAGGAGGCGTATCGTACCCAAATAGGCGCTGGCATCTGGTGCCCAGCGGGGTGGCAGGCCCATTGGCAGCCACATGGCGCCATGTATGTACCGGCCAAGAAGAACGACCGGAGGCTTCTCACTATCAGCAATCAACTTGTCGATTTCGTCGGAGTGCTTCAAAAAATACTCATTCAGCTTGTAAAAGGTATATTCCGCTATTGCCGTCACCGGCAACTGACGTGCACCCTCCAAGACAAAGTTGAAGCACTCAACTAGATTGCTTGTCATGTCACCATATCTCATGCCTCCTTCGTCACATGCCCGTGACCACTTGTGTCTCTCATCAATATTCCTTTCTAAGAAATCTTTCCCACCTTTGTTTGCCTTCTCATAGATTTTGTTCAAGCGTGTCGTGAATGACTTAATGGAGAAGGCTACACATGCGGAGTTAAGATCCTTGCAAAGATCCTTGTTCTTACAAGCCCTGTAAAAGTTTGCAACGAAGTGCCTCATACACCATCGATGCTGAAGCCTCGCATGACCTGGAATATGAATATCCACGGCCTTCAATATGCCTTGGTGCCGATCGGATATGATGCATACCTCCCTATTCGGAGGAATGACCGTGGTCCTAACAAGTCTCATGAACCATTCCCAGTTGTCTGTACGACATCGCTCCCAGCAACCTGGGTAGCATGTTGTAAGCCTCTTCCCATCCACCATACAACATTCTGAGAGCGACTTGCTTGGCCTTCCATGTCTTTCCGTACTGGACCTTATATCCGAATTTATCTTCAATCCAACTCATCAACAACTTCACTTTAATGGTTGGATCCTCGGCTATATGTTTCTGGTATTTATAACCAATGAATTCTGATGTTAGTTGACGGTGTGTCTTCCGTGCTTCTACAGCCGGCGGTGTGCATTGGTGAGTGGCTTTGCAACTAGTTATCTTCCACCAACCATCTTTCATGAGTCTTCCATTGACTTTCCATTTGCATCTTTCTACCTCACATTTCACGGTGTATCGCTTGTTGCAGTCCGAGTGAACAACTATGAAAGGCCTGTGGTGTTTGACAACATACTCACACAACCACATCCTGAATTCTAGCATGTGCTCGAACATCAAACCTTTCCTCATGTATGACATCGAAATCGCGTCGGGTGTACTGCTTGGGAACTGTCTAGCCTCAATTGTCTTGCTCATGCCACCGTCGACTATAGCCTTATCTGCAAGGCTAACATCACAAAACAAGGGAACTTTGTGATCCCTACCGGTGATTTTTGTGTACCACTCTGCTTCTTTCGCAGTTAAGCCATCCTCGTCCAACTCATTCACCGGGCCTTCATCATCAGAGTCATCCACACAAGCACGCTAATAGATAATGTTAGGATCCATGTCCTGATGCCTTACTTCAGCCTCTACATCACCAACAATGTTGTGGTGCCTCTCATACTCTTCGTCGGAGTCATCGCCATCATCTTTCATCGGTGCACTACCTCCGAACTGGGGATACTCATTGGCTTCCGCTTCAACTTTATACTCAACAATAGGCGGCACACTACTAACCGGGTTCACATCATCTACTAAGGTTTGGTTCAAGTCAACATGAAAGAGAGGAGCCTTGACCACCTTACTTGCAAAGACTTCGAGTGACTTGACTTCTGAGGATGCAACAACCTCCTTATATGCAGCCCAATGCAAATTGGACTTGATAGGCATTGTCTTCATTCGACACTTGTGTGCCGACCCAACATCATATCTTCCTACTAATTCAACTTGATCACTTGCATCCACCCACTTTAATCTTATCCGTGTTTCTTCCACAACCTCTTCATAACTACGGGTCTCAAGAAATATCAACACTTCCTCATACTTGTCAACAATATCCACATTCATGAATGCCTCTTTGTCAACATAATGAATATTCACAATCTTGTCCATCTAAAAAATGGTAACATAAGTATAAGAAATGTACAATGCTAAATATACCACATTGCTAACAAAACACCTAACCCTAACCCTAAATCTTAACATTGGCCATAACCCTAACCCTAAATCTTAACATTAGCCATAACCCACAATAAGGTATGCTCAACAACATCAAAATGCAACACTATTGGAACAACAATACTCAAAACATCACATTATAGATCCATGCTCAAAACTAGGGTTAGGAACAACAAGAACAAATCAATCCAAATGGACAAATCCAACCAATACAAATTTGTGAGATGAAGGAGGTTACCTCAACGAACGGAAATGACACCGGATCCACGGACCAACCCAATAGATTTGCAAGGATTTGTGAGGGGCTAAGTGAGGGACACAAAGGGGGAAAAGGGCAAGAGCTCGGGATAGGCCAATGGGAGAGAAGAGAGTGAGTGGTGAGTGGTGGGTGAAAGCCCCACGGCCACCTAAAATATCTGCACCAGAAACGCCACTGACTATGGCGTTTCCAGAAACGCTAGCTGGGTCGGCGTTTCCATCCTGCCACGTCAGCAGCCAACGCGTCCTCGGCCTGGCAGTGGGCCAGGGCAGAAACGCTAGCTTGCTCGGTGTTTCTATGTTGGGTGGAAACGCCGCGGACCCTGGCGTTTCTAAAAGGGTCAAATCACGAAATACTTTCTCGTCGAGTTCAGTTTGTGACTATAAACGCTGACAAGGTCAGAATAGTGATTTCGGCCCACAACTCACGCACGCAGGAGGCACGGAGCACATCCATCCCTTGCACACACATTGATCCATCCACGCACGGCCAGAAGGAGAACGAGGCTTCAGGAGAAGAGCTCGGAGATCAACCCAGCTAGCTCGGCTGCCTCGCGGGGCGGGCGACCGGGGAGATCCAGCAGTCAACATATGCAAGGAGTGCGTGCGCCATCGGGGAGTTCATCATCATGCCGATCATCTTCTCTCAAGGTCAGGGCCAAAACTAATCTCTCCTATCCCTCCCCTCTCTACACATCTCCATCATGGTCATCGGAGTTGTGGCCACACGGTCGGAGACGGAGCCGGCCGCTGGCTCTATCCGCTGAAGACACGATGTGTCGGGGCTGCCGTTTGTGCACGGCCCCCGGTGCACTACTCACCGGCGACGACTCTCGCGAGGACGGTGACGACTTGTCGGGGTTGCCGCCCATGCACAACCCCGGTGCACTCTCCACTAGCGACGACGAGCCGGGACCGCCGTGTTTGCACGGCCTACGGCGCGCCCGCCACTCACGACAATGACATGTCGGGGCTGGGTGCCCTCGGCTCACTCTCCGAACATGATGACGATGTACTGGGGCCGCCGACCATGCGCGGCCTCTGGCGCACCCTCAATCGTCGAGTCCGCTGGCAACACCATTGTACCGGACTCGTGACACGCGTCGTTCGACTCGGCGCCATCTAGGGCGCCACCCCTTCTACCTACACCATCGGCGGCGCCAAGGCGAGGCACCGCCGCATCACGAGGCCTTACTCGCCTGTCTCACCGGTCCATGGAGGCGCCATGGACTGGTCGGGACTCGTCGACACACGTCGTTCGACCCGGCTCCATCTATTGTGCCACCCCTTCTACTTACACCGTCGGCGGCGCCAAGGCGAGGCACCGCTGCATCGTGAGGTCATACTCGCCCCTTTTCACCGGTCCATGGAGGCGCCATGGGCTGGTCTGGACTCCTCGACACGAGTCGTTCGACTCAGCGCCATCTAGGGCGCCACCCCTTCTACCTACACCCTCGGCGGCGCCTGGGCGAGGCTTCGCCGCATCGCGAGGTCTCCTTCGCCATTGTCTTCCCGATCCATGGAGGCGCCATGGGCTGGCCGGGACTCGGCGACATGGTCCATTCGACGCGGCAGCGGCGGCGCGGCGCTCGACGAGCCACGACGACTCATCGTAACCATGGAGGCAGCGTGGCACTCGACCAGTCACGATGACTCATCATAGCTATGGCGGCGGAGACAACATCCGGCTGTGGCTGGGACACGCTTAGGCGTTTCTTGCAGCCTCCCTCTTCGTCGGCACGAACACGTGTCACACGTGCCGGGGTCCGCTCATGCCTAGCGGCCCCCGGTCCGGATGCATCCACCGTGGAGGTGAACTCGGCATCACCGTCGGCACTCTGTGTTGGCGGTACACGCTCATTGGCATGTGGCTCACCCGCCGCCGCTGGCCGCACCGGACGGCATGAGGAGGCGACTTCCTCCGCTATTGGCGGCGGTGAACGCGGTCATTGACGGATGTGTGCACACCATGTGTCACACCTCCATTCATCCCTTCTTCTCCTTTCGACATCTACTCCCGTGGGGCATACCCCTCGCACTTCCGGCGAAGCTGCAAAGCCATCAACGACGTCCAATCCAAGCCCAATCATGCATGCTACCCAACTCCAACAACATCGACGCCGCTCGAGACCGACGAGGCAAGACGGCGTAGGCGGGCAAGGCCGGAGCAAAGGCCACTTTCTCGACGACGCGTGTACCACTTTGTACACAGACTCTGCCGCCTCCACACACACACCACCACCATGCATGAGGAACACGAAGTGAAGACCGAGGACGACGACTGCGCAGCTTAATGGGAGGTGTCCCGTGGTACTATCCGCGGGAGTAATTAACCGGGGGCTTTCCGAGGCCCCCGGGAACCAGGAGACCACGATCGCTTGATCACTTTGGGCGCCAGTAGGCCCTACACTTTCTTTTTTCCTTCTTTTGTATTTGTGTACTTTGTACACTGGCACGCCCGCACACTTTGTACCCCGGGTCAAGGGAGACGCTTATACGAAACCTTTATCTTTTGAATGAGGGCAATCTCTTTCCTTTTTCGTGTCAAACAAAATTGGCACGCTCGGTGGGACATGGTTCTCCTCCCATCTCTGCTGCGCAGTTGTCGCGGCTTCGTCTTCGCTCGTTCCTCCAACCGCACAACATGCTGCTTGAAGATCGTCAGCATGGAGCTACGCTGATTGATACCCATCTTCCTGCAGGTGGTTTTTCTGGCACCATCAATGACTCTGTGCCGGAAGTGATCCAGTTTGGGTCACTCCCGCCGATGGTCAGCTTCAAGCATGGCGCAAAGGTGTATGTGCATGAGGCGCAGGAGCCGTCTCAATTCCAGGCTATGGAGTCGAAGAAGGCTCAAAAGAGGGCCGTCGCCAAGGCCAAGAAGGCGCGCCGTGAGATCATGCTCAAGGCGCGCGCCCTCTTGAAGGACTCCGTGATCGCCGAGATGAAGGACGCCATTGAGGTTGCCCAAAAGCTGCGTGTCCAGGCCGCCAGTAGGCAGGTTGGCACTGCTTCAGTCCGCGCACCGATGCCGAGCGGAAGCTGCCTACGACGACCACTCGGCGCACGGAGGTCGAGCTACTGGAGGCTCTCGAGGCCATCTCCTTCGAGCTCCGGAGGCTTATGGCAAACGATCGTTTGTCACACAACCCCCATCGACTACGCAACAACAGGACGAAGTACCAGAAGGTACAAAAGCACCACCGACAAATCAGCTCACGCATAGCTCAGAACTTGGTCCCCGAAGAGGACTGGTCGATGGGTGCGTCGGAGCTTGCACACAAGGTGTTCACCTTCCCTAGCACCTTGACCCTTCCATATGACTTGTTCCCCGACCAATGGGCGAACGAGCCATCGAAGGTCAAGGAGCTGGTAAGGCGGGCGATCATGCGAGAGTTCTGGAAGCGACGATCCCGCAAGCAGCCCGCGCTACCAGGCCGCACAACCGCCTTCGACCTCGACAACTGCTCTGTCTGCCCTCCAAGCATGTGGGCGCCATGCCTACACATGTCGGCAGGCGATGGGCGGTCCTTCCCCAACAACAAGTTCTCCGTTCTTCAGAACGAGGCGCCTGCACCTCGTGAAGAGGATTTGCCGCAAGAGCTCCGCCAACTCCAAGACCAGATGGGCCACCTTCAAAAGGCGGCTTGAAGGTCATGAAGATCGTGCGGAGTCATCCGCACAGGGGGCAAGCAGGACCCGGCGACTGCCCCAGAATCATTGCCCCCAACACGAGCACCAAACTTTGGCGCCCCGTCGACGGACTTCTCCAACACCAGCCGTCTTGCGGGGGGCTAACGTAGTGCCGCTGCGCAGAAATAGGTGGCCGTGGCACCGAGGCGATTCCTCAGGCCACGACCAAGCGACACAAGGGCGAGCGTGGAGCACTCCTAGGGCTTCAGCCCCTATCCCGGTCCCATCTCCTCCCAGGCAGGCGAACCAAGTGCAGGTGCGACCACCAAGGAACGACGTGGCTCCTCCTGCCATGGGGCCAACATCTACGGCACCGGCGGCTCGGCGGGGTGCGCCGCCCCTTCTTCCTACACCTCCGATCCCACTAAGGGCGCACGGTGCTCTCATAGAGAGCCAGCGCAAGCGTGAGAGGCGCCGGAGGAACCGTCATGTGTTGTATCACGAGCTCGAGGAGCTTGTGCTTCGACACACTCAAGTCCGTGTCCGGGCTGATGGCGAGGTTGTTCAGGAGAACAATCAAATCTCATTTTGCATCTCCCCCTACTTGGAGCAGCATGAGAGGTATAACTACCTTCTCAACCGCTTAACCCCGAAGCCACGAAGGGCACAACCTAGTGCCACGGAGCAAGGAGGCGGGGTGGTTCCACCGCTTTGCCCCCTAACCATCCTCAAGCGAGAGAGCCAGACGAATGCTTCTCCAACTCCTACGCCCCAACAACAAGGGGACACCCTCGAATCAGCCTCTCCTATGGAGGGAGTCGAGGATGCCTCTGAGTTGCAGACTAGTGCTGCGCTCAAGGAAACCTCAACCCTCCAGGTAGGGTTTCTTGAGTTGCAGTCTAATGCTCCTCTTGATCCCGATGAAACGATCGTACAGGTGCCTACCCTCAGTGCCCCCGACCAAGGGGCGGGTCCTACCTCGTCGCAGGGGGCAGAAGCCAATATGGGCAACGAGAAGAACATGGCCTCGTGCGGCACCCTAGTGGTGCGTGCTAGGCTTGAAGAAGATGGCGCGTGGCAGCCGCCACACGTCACCCACGACTTCTCCTACCCATCTGATGAGGAGATTGTGCCAAATCCAAATGCCAATTTCCGCGCGACATTGCTTCCACGCCTAGTCCATGTTCGATCATGGTTCAAAGGTGTCAAGACGAAGCCCAAATCGGGCTCATCCACCTGTGAGGAAGGGGCAAGTTCAACTGCCCCATGTCTTCCCATCACGACAGGGGGAGGATCGACGTCCGATGGTGATGTCGCACATCACCCGGACATATCCCCGCGCCACTACACCGACATCACGGCGCGCCTTCCAGAAGACCCGGAGGAGCTACACCAAGTTGCGAGTCGGCCCGAGGCCAACACGCGACTGAAGTCCATGGCATGCAAAAGCATGAAGCGTGGGCATGACGACAACGGCGAACCGCCGGAGGACCATGACGGCGGGGAGAGCTACTCCGACACGTCGTCCTCGCCTTCTTTGGATATGCACTCGAGCGCCCCACCCTACCATGAGCTCGCTCAGTCTGTTCTATCAGACTATGAAGGCGGCTTTGAAGATCTTCACACGGCGCCTGTACATGTGGCCACTGATGGTGACGCCGACCTGGAGGCGGCGAAAGTAGCAGAGACAGAGGCATTGAGAGCCTCCAACGCTAACTCATCCCGTCTTGCAGGAAATGGAGCGCCGCTCGAAGCGAACCTTGCTGATCAGGTGCGCGAGCAAGGCCATACAATCGATCAACTAACCGCGAAAGTTGATCGGTTTATCGAGCTCATGATGAACAATAACCTTGTGGCGCCGGGGACACCAAGGCGAGTGTGGACACGCAAGAGGAGGAGCTTCAAGCCATGGAGCTAGCAAGTGCGCCACCCAATGGTGGGCGTCAACAGCAAGACCAAGGCGTGCGGGGGCGACCATTGGTCACGCCCACCGGTGTGGCCGATGGGGCGTCAGACCCGAGCATGCTAAAGAACTACCACGACATCGTCGAAGACATGGTGACCAAGAAGCTCAAGCAGATGTCCATCGAGCAAGCGCCCCGCACCTTATAAAGCGAGCTCGAGAAGCCCTATGAAGCATGGCACGACCTAGTGTCGTTCCCTGCTGGTTGGCATCCGCTGAAGTTTCGTCAGTTTGACAGGACTGGTGATGCACGGGAGCATCTAGCGTATTTCGAGGCGGCTTGCAGCGACACCGCTAATAGCTCTTCGCTTCTTCTTCGACAATTGTCGGGGTCATTGACTGGCCCCGCCTTCCACTGGTATAGTCGCCTACCGGTGGGCTCCATCACCAGCTGGGCAGGCATGAAGGAAGTCTTCAAGAGGCACTTCGTCGCCATGAAGAAAGATTTTTCCGTTGTCGAACTAGCGCAAGTTCGGCAGCGGTGAGAGGAGTCCATCGACGACTACATCGTCCGCTTCCGCAATAGTTACGTGCGTCCCGCCAGGGAGATGCACCTCGAGGATGCCATTGAGATGTGCGTCCATGGCATGCAGCAGCACTAGTCGCTTGTGAAGGAAATATGCCCTAGAGGTAATAATAAAGTTATTATTTATTTCCTTATATCATGATAAACGTTTATTATTCATGCTAGAATTGTATTAACCGGAAACATAATACATGTGTGAATACATAGACAAACAGAGTGTCACTAGTATGCCTCTACTTGACTAGCTCGTTGATCAAAGATGGTTAAGTTTCCTAGCCATAGACATGAGTTGTCATTTGATTAACGGGATCACATCATTAGGAGAATGATGTGATTGACATGACCCATTCTGTTAGCTTAGCACCCGATCGTGTAGTATGTTGCTATTGCTTTCTTCATGACTTATACATGTTCCTATGACTATGAGATTATGCAACTCCCGTTTGCCGGAGGAACACTTTGTGTGCTACCAAACGTCACAACGTAACTGGGTGTTTATAAAGGAGCTCTACAGGTGTCTCCAAAGGTACATGTTGGGTTGGCGTATTTCAAGATGAGGATTTTTCACTCCGATTGTCGGAGAGGTATCTCTGGGCCCTCTCGGTAATGCACATCGCTTAAGCCTCGCAAGCATTGCAACTAATGAGTTAGTTGCGAGATGATGTATTACAGAACGAGTAAAGAGACTTGCCGGTAACGAGATTGAACTAGGTATTGAGATACCGACGATCGAATCTCGGGCAAGTAACATACCGATGACAAAGGGAACAACGTATGTTGTTATGCGGTCTGACCGATAAAGATCTTCATAGAATATGTAGGAGCCAATATGGGCATCCAGGTCCTGCTATTGGTTATTTACAAGAGATGTGTCTCGGTCATGTCTACATAGTTCTCGAACCCGTAGGGTCCGCACGCTTAATGTTCGTTGATGATATAGTACTATGAGTTATGTATGTTGGTGACTGAATGTTTTTCGGAGTTTTGGATGAGATCACGAATATGACGAGGAACTCCGGAATGTCCCGGAAGTAAAGATTGATATGTGGATAGTAGTGTTTGATCTCCGGAAGGGTTCCGGAATTCACCGGAAGGGGTTCCGGATGTTTCCCGAAATGTTTGGGCACGAGAACACTTTATCTGGGCCAATGGGAAAGCCCACAAGGTTTTAGAAAGCGCAAAAGGAAGTTTTGCGGAGTCCAGGGGCCAGACGCCAGGGTCCCTGGCGTCTGGGTCCAGATGCTGGGAACCCTGGCGTCTGGCCCTGGAGTCTGAGAAGGACTCTTGCCTTTCGGGTGAAACCGACTTTGTGGAGGCTTTTACTCCAAGTTTCGACCCCAAGGCTCAACATATAAATAGAGGGGTAGGGCTAGCACCCAAGAGACATCAAGAAACACCAAGCCGTGTGCCGGCAACCCCGTTTCCTCTAGTTTATCCTCCGTCATAGTTTTTGTAGTGCTTAGGCGAAGCCCTGCGAAGATTGTTCTTCACCAACACCGTCACCACGCCGTCGTGCTGCTGGAACTCATCTACTACTTCGCCCCTCTTGCTGGATCGAGAAGGCAAGGACATCACCGAGCCGTACGTGTGCAGAACTTGGAGGTGCCGTGCTTTCGGTGCTTGGATCGGTCGGATCGTGAAGACGTATGACTACATCAACCGCGTTGATATAACGCTTCCGCTTACGGTCTACGAGGGTACGTAGACAACACTCTTCCCTCTCGTTGCTATGCATCACCATGATCTTGCGTGTGCGTAGGAATTTTTTTGAAATTACTACGTTCCCCAACAGTGGCATCCGAGCCCAGGTTTTATGCGTAGATGTCATATGCACGAGTAGAACACAAGTGAGTTGTGGGCGATATAAGTCATACTGCTTACCAGCATGTCATACTTTGGTTCGGCGGTATTGTTGGATGAAGCGGCCCGGACCGACATTACGCGTATGCTTACGCGAGACTGGTTCTACCGACGTGCTTTGCACACAGGTGGCTGGCGGGTGTCAGTTTCTCCAACTTTAGTTGAACCGAGTATGGCTACGCCCGGTCCTTGCGAAGGTTAAAACAGCACCAACTTGACAAACTATCGTTGTGGTTTTTGATGCGTAGGTAAGAACGGTTCTTGCTAAGCCCGTAGCAGCCACGTAAAACTTGCAACAACAAAGTAGAGGACGTCTAACTTGTTTTTGCAGGGCATGTTGTGATGTGATATGGTCAAGACATGATGCTAAATTTTATTGTATGAGATGATCATGTTTTGTAACCGAGTTATCAGCAACCGGCAGGAGCCATATGGTTGTCGCTTTATTGTATGCAATGCAATCGCCCTGTAATGCTTTACTTTGTCACTAAGCGTTAGCGATAGTCGTAGAAGCATAAGATTGGCGAAACAACGATGCGACGATGGAGATCAAGGTGTCGCGCCGGTGACAATGGTGATCATGATGGTGCTTCGAAGATGGAGATCACAAGCACAAGATGATGATGGCCATATCATATCACTTATATTGATTGCATGTGATGTTTATCTTTTATGCATCTTATCTTGCTTTGATTGACGGTAGCATTTTAAGATGATCTCTCACTAATTATCAAGAAGTGTTCTCCCTGAGTATGCACCGTTGCGAAAGTTCTTCGTGCTGAGACACCACGTGATGATCGGGTGTGATAGGCTCTACGTTCAAATACAACGGGTGCAAAACAGTTGCACACGCGGAATACTCAGGTTATACTTGACGAGCCAAGCATATACAGATATGGCCTCGGAACACTGAGACCGAAAGGTCGAGCGTGAATCATATAGTAGATATGATCAACATAGTGATGTTCACCATTGAGACTACTCCATCTCACGTGATGATCGGACATGGTTTAGTTGATATGGATCACGTGATCACTTAGAGGATTAGAGGGACGTCTAAGTGGGAGTTCTTAAGTAATATGATTAATTGAACTTTAATTTATCATGAACTTAGCCCTAGTAGTATTAGAATATCTATGTTGTAGATCAATAGCTCGTGTTGTTGCTTTCATATGTTTATTTTGATATGTTCCTAGAGAAAATTGTGTTGAAAGATGTTAGTAGAAATGATGCAGATTGGATCCGTGATCTGAGGTTTATCCTCATTGCTGCACAGAAGAATTATGTCCTTGATGCACCGCTAGGTGATAGACCTATTGCAGGAGCAGATGCAGACGTTATGAACGTTTAGCTAGCTCAATATGATGACTACTTGATAGTTTAAGTGCACCATGCTTAACGACTTAGAATCGGGACTTCAAAGACGTTTTGAACGTCATGGACCATATGAGATGTTCCAGGAGTTGAAGTTAATATTTCAAGCAAATACCCGAGTTGAGAGATATGAAGTCTCCAACAAGTTCTATAGCTAAAAGATGGAGGAGAATAGCTCAAGCAGTGAGCATGTGCTCAGATTGTCTGGGTACTACAATCGCTTGAATCAAGTGGGAGTTAATCTTCCAGATAAAATAGTGATTGATAGAATTCTCTAGTCACCATCACCAAGTTAGTAGAACTTCGTGATGAACTATAATATGCAAGGGATGACGAAAATAATTCCCAAGCTCTTCGTGATGCTGAAATCGACGAAGGTAGAAATCAAGAAAAACATCAAGTGTTGATGGTTAACAAGACCACTAGTTTCAAGAAAAGTGCAAAGGGAAGAAGGGGAACTTCAAGAAGAACGGCAAGCAAGTTGCTGCTCAAGTGAAGAAACCCAAGTCTGGACCTAAGCCTGAGACTGAGTGCTTCTACTGCAAAGGGGCTTGTCCCTAGAAGCGGAACTACCCCAAGTGATTGGCGGATAAGAAGGATGGAAAAGTGAACACAAGTATATTTGATATACATGTTATTGATGTGTACTTTACTAGTGTTTATAGCAACCCCTTAGTATTTGATACTAGTTCAGTTGCTAAGATTAGTAACTCGAAACGGGAGTTGCAGAATAAACAGAGACTAGTTAAGGGTGAAGTGATGATGAGAGTTGGAAATAGTTCCAAGATTGATATGATCATCATCGCACACTCCCTATACTTTCGGGATTAGTGTTGAACCTAAATAAGCATTATTTGGTGTTTGCGTTGAGCATGAATATGATTTGATCATGTTTATGGCAATACAGTTATTCATTTAAGTTAGAGAACAATTGTTGTTCTGTTTACATGAATAAAACCTTATATGGTCATACACACCAACGAAAATGATTTGTTGGATCTCGATCGTAGTAATACACATATTCATAATATTGAAGACAAAAGATGCAAAGTTAATAATGATAGTGCAACTTATTTGTGGCACTGCCGTTTAGGTCGTATTGGTGTAAAGCGTATGAAGAAACTCCATGCTGATGGGATTTTGGAATCACTTGATTATGAATCACTTGATGCTTGCGAACCATGCCTTATGGGCAAGATGACTAAAACTCCGTTCTCCGGAACAATGGAGCAAGCAACTGACTTATTGAAAATCATACATACTGATGTATGTGGTCCGATGAGCGTTGAGGCTCGCGGCAGGTATCGTTATTTTCTGACCTTCACAGATGATTTGAGCAAGATATGGGTATATCTACTTGATGAAACATAAGTCTGAAATATTTGAAAAGTTCAAAAATTTCAGAGTGAAGTGGAAAATCATCGTGACAAGAAAATAAGGTTTCTACTATCTGATCGCGGAGACAAATATTTGAGTTACGAATTTGGTCTTCAGTTAAAACAATGTGGAATAGTTTCACAAAATCATGCCACCTGGAACACCACAGCATAATGGTGTGTCCGAACGTCATAACCGTACTTTATTGGATATAGTACAATCTATGATGTTTCTTACCGATTTACCACTATCGTTTTGGGGTCATGCATTAGAGACAGCTGCATTCACGTTAAATAGGGCACCAACAAAATCCGTTGAGACGACGCCTTATGAACTGTGGTTTGGCAAAGAAACCAAAGTTGTCGTTTCTTAAAGTTTGGGGTTGTGATGCTTATATGAAAAAGTTTCATCCTGATAAGCTCAAACCCGAATCGGAGAAATATGTCTTCATAGGATACCCAAAGGAGATTGTTGGGTACACCTTCTATCACAGATCCGAAGGCAAGACATTCGTTGCTGAGAATGGATACTTTCTAGAGAAGGAGTTTCTCTCGAAAGAAGTGAGTGGGAGGAAAGTAGAACTTGATAAGGTAATTGTACCTTCTCTCTTATTGGAAAGTAGTTCATCACAGAAATATGTTCCTGTGACTACTACACCAATTAGTGAGGAAGTTAATGATGATGATCATGTAACTTCAGATCAAGTTACTACCGAATCTCGTAGGTTAACCAGAATGAGATCTGCACCAGAGTGGTACGGTAATCTTGTTCTGGAGGTCATGCTACTTGACCATGACGAACCTACGAACTATGAGGAAGCGATGATGAGCCCAGATTCCGCAAAATGGCTTGAGGCCATGAAATCTGAGATAGGATCCATGTATGAGAACAAAGTATGGACTTTGGTTGACTTGCCCGATGTTCGGCGAGCCATAGAGATTAAATGGATCTTCAAGAGGAAGACGGACGCTAATAGTAGTGTTACTATCTACAAAGCTAGAATTGTCGCAAAAGGTTTTGACAAGTTCAAGGAGTTGACTACGATGAGACCTTCTCACTCGTAGCGATGCTTAAGCCTGTCAGAATCATGTTAGCAAATTGCCACATTTTATGAAATCTGGCAAATGGATGTAAAGACTACATTCCTGAATGGATTTCTGGAAGAAGAGTTGTATATGATGCAACCAGAAGGTTTTGTCAATCCTAAAGGTGCTAACAAAATATGCAAGCTCCAAAAATCCATCTATGGACTGGTGCAAGCAACTCGGAGTTGGAATATATGCTTTTGATAAGTTGATCAAAGCATATAGTTTTATACAGACTTACGGTGAAGCCTGTATTTACAAGAAAGTGAGTGGGATCACTACAACATTTCTGATAAGTATATGTGAATGACATATTGTTGATCGGAAATAATGTAGAATTATTCTGCAAAGCATAAAGGAGTGTTTGAAAGGAGTTTTTCAAAGAAAGACCTCAGTGAAGCTGCTTACATATTGAGCATCAAGATTTATAGAGATAAATCAAGACGCTTGATAAGTTGTTTCAATGAGTACATACCTTGACAAGATTTTGAAGTAGTTCAAAATGGAACAGTCAAAGAAGGAATTCTTGCCTGTGCTACAAGGTGTGAAGTTGAGTGAAGACTCAAAAACCCGACCACGGCAGAAAATAGAACGAGAATGAAAAAAGTCATTCCCTATGCCTCAGCCATAGGTTCTATAAAGTATGCCATGCTGTGTACCAGATCTATTGTATACCCTACCACTGAGTTTGGCAAGGAAGTACAATAGTGATCTAGGAGTAGATCACTGAACAGCGGTCAAAATTATCCTTAGTGGAATAAGGATATGTTTCTCGATTATGGAGGTGACAAAAAGGTTCGTCGTAAAGAGTTACGTCAATCAAGTTTTGACACAGATTTGGATGACTCTAAGTATCGATCTAGATACATATTGAAAGTGGGAGCAATTAGCTAGAGTAGGTCCGTTCAGAGCATTGTTGACATAGAAATTTGCAAAATACATACGAATCTGAATGTGGCAGACCCGTTAACTAAACTTCTCTCACAAGCAAAACATGATCACACCTTAGTACTCTTTGGGTGTTAATCACATAACAATGTGAACTAGATTATTGACTCTAGTAAGCCCTTTGGGTGTTGGTCACATGACGATGTGAACTATGGGTGTTAATCACATGGTGATGTGAACTATTGGTGTTAAATCACATGGCGATGTGAACTAGATTATTGACTCTAGTGCAAGTGGGAGACTGAAGGAAATATGCCCTAGAGGCAATAATAAAGTTATTATTTATTTCCTTATATCATGATAAACGTTTATTATTCATGCTGTAATTGTATTAACCGGAAACATAATACATGTGTGAATACATAGACAAACAGAGTGTCACTAGTATGCCTCTACTTGACTAGCTCGTTGATCAAAGATGGTTAAGTTTCCTAGCCATAGACATGAGTTGTCATTTGATTAACGGGATCACATCATTAGGAGAATGGTGTGACTGACATGACCCATTCCGTTAGCTCAGCACCCGATCGTTTAGTATGTTGCTATTGCTTTCTTCATGACTTATACATGTTCCTATGACTATGAGATTATGCAACTCCCGTTTGCCAGAGGAACACTTTGTGTGCTACCAAATGTCACAACGTAACTGGGTGATTATAAAGGAGCTCTACAGGTGTCTCCAAAGGTACATGTTGGGTTGACGTATTTCGAGATTAGGATTTGTCACTCCGATTGTCGGAGAGGTATCTCTGGGCCCTCTCGGTAATGCACATCACTTAAGCCTTGCAAGCATTGCAACTAATGAGTTAGTTGCGAGATGATATATTACGGAACGAGTAAAGAGACTTGCCGGTAACGAGATTGAACTAGGTATTGAGATACCGACGATCGAATCTCGGGCAAGTAACATACCGATGACAAAGGGAACAACGTATGTTGTTATGCGGTCTGACCGATAAAGATCTTAGTAGAATATGTAGGAGCCAATATGGGCATCCAGGTCCCGCTATTGGTTATTGACAAGAGATGTGTCTCGGTCATGTCTATATAGTTCTCGAACCCGTAGGGTCCGCACGCTTAACGTTCGTTGATGATATAGTACTATGAGTTATGTATGTTGGTGACCGAATGTTGTTCGGAGTTTTGGATGAGATCACGGATATGACGAGGAGCTCTGGAATGGTCCGGAAGTAAAGATTGATATGTGGATAGTAGTGTTTGATCTCCGGAAGGGTTCCGGAATTCACCGGAAGGGGTTCCGGATGTTTCTCGAAATGTTTGGGCACGAGAACACTTTATCTGGGCCAATGGGGAAAGCCCACAAGGTTTTTGGAAAGCGCAAAAGGAAGTTTTACGGAGTCCAGGGGCCAGACGCCGGGAACCCTGGCGTCTGGCCCTGGAGTCCGAGAAGGACTCTTGCCTTTCGGGTGAAACTGACTTTGTGGAGGCTTTTACTCCAAGTTTCGACCCCAAGGCTCAACATATAAATAGAGGGGTAGGGATAGCACCCAAGAGACATCAAGAAACACCAAGCCGTGTGCCGGCAACCCCGTTTCCTCTAGTTGATCCTCCATCATAGTTTTCGTAGTGCTTAGGCGAAGCCCTGCGAAGATTGTTCTTCACCAACACCGTCACCACGCCGTCGTGCTGCCGGAACTCATCTACTACTTCGCCCCTCTTGCTGGATCGAGAAGGCAAGGACGTCACCGAGCCGTATGTGTGCAGAACTCGGAGGTGCCGTGCTTTCGGTGCTTGGATTGGTCGGATCGTGAAGACGTACGACTACATCAACCGCGTTGATATAACGCTTCCGCTTACGGTCTACGAGGGTACGTAGACAACACTCTCCCCTCTCGTTGCTATGCATCACCATGATCTTGCGTGTGCGTAGGATTTTTTTTGAAATTACTACGTTCCCCAATAGCTTGAGGTGTCTCGGCGTGAACCAAGAAACTTTAGCGCTCTCGGCTTAGCTTTTGCAGCCACCAAGCTGGAGTTTGACAAGTCTCCACAGATCATGGAGCTTTACAAGAATGCGAGCGCCTTCGACCCTGCCAAGCGCTTTGCCTCAACGTCTAAGATCCCTAGCAATGGGGGCAAGACAAATGTGGTGGTGGAGGCGAACGCCACCAGGATGCTTACCTCAGCACCATGAAGTACCGTGCCCATCTTGGGTGCACGGACCCAGCAAGCTGGGGGGAGGCGACGTGCATCCATGCATGATCTTCTCAAGAAGTCGTACATCTTTCGCCGTGAGTTGGTGAAAGACATGTTCAACCAATTGATGAAGCATCGGGCTCTAAATCTACCCGAACCTCAAAGACCTGACCAGGTAAATATGGATGACAATCCTTTGTATTGCCCATATCATAGGTACGTAGGCCACACAATCAAGGATTGCATCGCCTTCAAGGAATGGCTCCAACGAGCCGTTAATGAGAAACGGGTCACCCTAGACCCCGAAGCCGTCAATCCAGACTACCACTCCGTGAATATGGTGAGCGTGGAGTCGTGGACCTCATCGGGACAAGGCCACGCAGGTGAGCTATCACGGGTTCCGACCGCTCAGGTGGAGCATCGGCTATCCGACCTTGTCCTCGCCACCACGACAACACCTCTCGTTCCTCAGGAGGTTGCCTTTGTCACTCACAAGGAGCAGCCTTTGAGCATGATTCCTTACCATCCGCATGCGTGGGGCTTGCCTCCGCAAGCTCCACGCAGAGCACCTTCGATGGAAGTACCACCGCCAACTCGACGGTGGGATGATCCAAGCCAACGCCGCCCTCTATCAAGGTTCGTCCCCAGGTTAGAGGGGGATGAGTCATTCCCTCGATAGGGGATGATACTCCCCACATTGGTGCCATTTCAGCCCCAGCGCTGGGGGCAGACGCCGGTGAAGGAGACTGGAGAAATCCAGGAACCTGTCACCTCTCAATCATCGGACATTGAGAGTAGCAGTGTTGTCCCCAACTACATCGAGCCAACATTGCACGCCATCGACACCGCTTTCAGAACCTCGAAAGGCAACTTCTATCACACCATGATGCCTTTTGGGTTGATGAACGCTGGCGCCACCTACCAGCGTGCCATGACGCATGTCCTCGGAGGTGTCCGAGTGGTACACCCGCAAGAAGGCGGGCCAATGCCACCGAACAACGGTAGGTTCTTGAAAAAGTACTTTGCATAAAAAGGCTTCCTTTTCTCTTGCTTTTTTTCCTTTGGCTTCTTTTCTTCTTCTTTTGCTTTGCAAGAAGGAGAGTTTTTGGTGGCTTATCAAAGTTCGCATTGCACTCACAATTGCATGAAGCAGACTTGTTTGTGTTTTTCCTGTTTTCCCCTTCTTATGGATTGCAAAATCCTACAAAAAACAATGGCTTTTCCCGAACCACACTCAGCTATGACGGACGATCTGGCTGCCTTGGGACTTGTCTAGTGGAGCGGCTCTCATACCCACAAAACATGACACACACCCACCATATGCTCCCAGAGGCAGCGGAGAAGACTACTTGGGTTTCTTCTAAACAATGAAGCCCCACACCCCCATGGTCCTGGACGTGCCTCGGGTTCCTAGAGACTCCACACGCTCCAGGGAAGACTCTAGGCAAAAGATCAGGAAAGGGCTTCCGGATCCAACATAAGTTGGGTTAGGTGCGTAGCCGCTTGACAACCCTGGGGCGTGCCAGCAAAGCTCCAGATAAAATGCCTGAGGGTTTTAGTCCACATAGGTGGATGACTGCCTTCCAAGTTCTCAAGGTGGTCCCCGAAGAAACATGAAGCAAACCTCCAAGCGCGTGCAAACGCACGTCAAAAGATGAAACAATCTTCTGAAGCCCACGGTCACCAAGGCCGTCAATGAAGCAATCCTTCCAAGGGGATACGATCCCAATTCGTGGCCACCGAGGCCGCCCATGAAGCTATTCTCTCCAAGGGGAGACGATCCTCGAAAGTTTGCGGCCACCAAGGCCACCCATGAAGCTATTCTCTCCAAGGGGAGACGATCCTCGAAAGTTTGCGGCCACCAAGGCCGTCCATGAAGCAAACCTCAAGATTCCAGAAGCAAGTCCCGACGTGCAAGCAGTAAGGAAACCACTGGAAAGAAGGCGGGAGGTAGTGATCCACCACCCCTCAACAAAGCCATGAACATATGTTTTTCAGGCGTTGTCCCAAAACCACATACCCTAAATACACCTTACCCAAGTTTCTGGGTTCCTAAGGCCCGGAAGGGAGAATGGTGGAGCTGTGGGGTTACTCCTTGCCATGATGGGCTAGGGTACGATTCCCTGCTGCCTCTCGGAAGCATTCCAATCACATCATCGTGATACACACATATTCACACAAAAACCAACACAGAAGGCAAGAAGTTATCGAGTTGCGACCGTCATGGCCCTTCGACGATTCCTGATGACTAAGTCCTTCGGCAGCCTTTTCCGACGTCACACTCATAGCTAGTGTCAAGCAGAAAAGCCAACATTTTAAGCAAAAAAACTCCTTTTTTCTCCTCCCTTCCTCTTCGCAGTTGGTTTTCATTTGGTCTTTCCGGTCGCTTGGTTACTCTAACTTTGTGCAGGAGCAACTAAGTCTTTATGCGGATGAGAGACGATGCCCACATGTAGGTGTGCTAGAGATGCACCTTTGGCTCGACATCACCACGAGCGTCGAGGGGCATCACCTGCCCTTCAAACGTCCGCTTCACCGACAACCTTTACAACGCCCATGGCGGGAGGGCCGGGGGCCGAGGTTCCCATTGCCGAATGGCCTCCCCACATGGCGCTAAGCCATGTCGCCAACATGTTGGCAACCACGCTACTTCAACCTACGTCACTAACATCGAGGGTGGCGTCGCCCCTTGGTGTTAGCACTTCACCGCTTCCACAACAACGACAACACCAGGGGTGACGCTAGGGCCTCGATACTTTGCGTCGACGGTGCCATCCCCGCACGATGTCGTCTTCAACACACAAGCCGTAGGCATCGCTAACAACGGCAACACCCAGCCTTGAGCCGGGCTGCCGACATTGAAGGTGGCCTTGCCCCTCAGTCGTCAGTATTACGACAACTCTATAACAACATCATCGGGGGCAGCTCTATGCCCTCAAACATCTTCGACGACAACAGCGGGCGTGCACAACGTTGTCGTCGCTACACCAGGTCGGCCTTGTCACCGACCCATCACACTCGGCGATAGGGCGAGACATCGATGGCATTCCGATGTCCTGTCCGCATGGCCACACCGAGCTTAATTATGGGAATAGCGTAGCGCGCCAGTACGGCCAGCGCGAAGCTGTGAAACCCTTCAGTCTCGTCGGCTGGCACCGTGCAGCTAAACGGTCCCGACTTGTCTGATAAAACCTTCAGCATGTGGCATGGTGTTTCGCCACGGGCTGAGGATGATGTGAGGAAGCTTTGTTGATAGGCGTCGTGGCAGCAATATGACCCAACAAGGTACCTCAATCACTCTTGACTTCGATGTTGGCTATTGTGGCCAATGCGAAGCTGTGAAACCCTTCAATCTTGTCAGCTGGCACCGTGCACCTAAGCGGTTGCGACTTGACTAGTAAAACCTTCAGCGCATGGCATGGCTTTTCGCCGCGCACTGAGGAAGACTCGAGCTTACTTTGTTGCCAAGTGCCACGACAGCAATGTGGCCAACGAGGTATCTCTCTATATTTTCCTGACCTTTTTTTTTCTCTCTTGGCTATCTTTCAGGCAAAGCGCCGACACCAGAATAAACAAACAAAGGGCGGCAGCTACAAGAGTTGCGTCCAGGTTCCCGTTGAAGAAGACATGCGTCGACTCAAGCTCGACTTGCTCCGCAGTCAAGCCCGACTCGACGGGGGGCATTTGTTCGACGTACTTTTGTACGTGATTTAGCAAGAAAATTTATTCTTAGAAATGAATGAATTTTCTAAGTGCACAACTTCCTCATGTGTGTGTTTATGTGGTCTATTACGTGCATGACCTTAGTGCATGTGCAAATACTAGTAACCAGTGCAAGAACGTGCATGGCTCATGCATTGTATGGGCACGTACATCGGTACACATGTACTATGCAGGAAAGAGACATGGGCGTGCTAGTACACGAAAACTGCATGCAGCTATGAAGGTGCACGTACGTGCGTTCAATCCAGACAGCGTATGTGTACGTACCCAAATACCTGTGAACCGGCCGGCAAGGAGGCGTATCGTATCCAAATAGGCGCTGGCATCCGGTGCCCAGCGGGGAGGCAGGCCCATTGGCAGCCACATGGCGCCATGTACGTACCGGCCAAGAAGAACGACCGGGAAGATAAGCACCAACAGAAGGGATATAGGATTTGAACGTATCCCTTGTACCCAAAGATCGGAACGACGGGGCGGCTGGTGCAGCGCCCTCGCTCTTTCCACCCCCTATAAATACCACCACATCCATCCATCCCAGGGCACACAACTCACGCACGCAGGAGGCACGGAGCACATCCATCCCTTGCGCACACATTGATCCATCCACGCACGGCCAGAAGGAGAACGAGGCTTCAGGAGAAGAGCTCGGAGATCGACCCAGCTAGCTCGGCTGCCTCGCGGGGCGGGCGACCGGGGAGATCCAGCAGTCAACGTACGCGAGGAGCGCGTGCGCCATCGGGGAGTTCATCATCATGCCGATCATCTTCTCTCAAGGTGAGGGCCAAAACTAATCTCTCCTATCCCTCCCCTCCCTACACATCTCCATCATGGTCATCGGAGTTGTGGCCACACGGTCGGAGACGGAGCCGGCCGCTGGCTCTATCCGCTGAAGACGACGATGTGTCGGGGCTGCCGTTCGTGCGTGCACGGCCCCAGGTGCACTACTCACCGGCGACGACTCTCGCGAGGACGGCGACGACGTGTCGGGGTTGCCGCCCATGCACAACCCCGGTGCACTCTCCACTAGCGACGACGAGCCGGGACCGCCGTGTTTGCACGGCCTACGGCGCGCCCGCCACTCACGACGATGACATGCCGGGGCTGGGTGCCCTCGGCTCACTCTCCAAACATGACGACGACGTACCAGGGCCGCCGACCATGCGCGGCCTCCGGCGCAACCTCAATCGTCGAGTCTGCCGGCAACGCCATTGTGCCGGACTCGTCGACACACGTCGTTCGACTCGCGCCATTTAGGGCGCCACCCCTTCTACCTACACCATCGGCGGCGCCAAGGCGAGGCACCGCCGCATCACGAGGCCTTACTCGCCTGTCTCACCGGTCCATGGAGGCGCCATGGACTGGTCGGGACTCGTCGACACGCGTCGTTTGACTCGGCGCCATCTATTGCGCCACCCCTTCTACTTACACCGTCGGCGGCGCCAAGGCGAGGCACCGCTGCATCGCGAGGTCGTACTCGCCCCTTTTCACCGGTCCATGGAGGCGCCATGGGCTGGTCTGGATTCGTCGACACGAGTTGTTCAACTCGGCGCCATCTAGGGCGCCACCCCTTCTACCTACACCCTCGGCGGCGCCTGGGCGAGGCTCCGCCGCATCGCGAGGTCTCCTTCGCCATTGTCTTCCCGGTCCATGGAGGCGCCATGGGCTGGCCGGGACTCGGCGACATGGTCCATTCGACGCATAGGCGGCGGCGCGGTGCTCGACGAGTCACGACGACTCATCGTAACCATGGAGGCGGTGCGGCACTCGACCAGTCACGATGACTCGTCATAGCTATGGCAGCGGAGACAACATCCGGCTGCGGCCGGGACACGCTTACGCTCTGTTTGGATGTAGACATTCAAGGGCTTGGCATTGTATTGGCTCATGGGCGTGGCGGCCTTAGTCCACGGCGGACAGCCGCATGTCTTGGCTGAAGTGGGAGGATTAGGCAGTGGCTGGAGAAGATGCGTGGTACGTGCAGAGCCGGTGCAGCTTGAGATGCCGCAGAAGCTTGTGTACGCTGAGGCCTGCAGCGCTCGGCTCCGGGCCACTGGCTCCCGCGCTCGCCATTGCCACACATGGTCGGTTCTGCCAAGATGTGCCGTTCATCGAGAAGAGACGGTAAACAACGGCGACATTCAGCGCAGACAGGGATCCCGTGGATGATGTAGTGAGGAGCCAGGGGCAGTGGTCAGCGGCAAACTCCATCGATGGCGGTTGCCAGCGGAGAGGTCGCGGATGGACGGAGGAGTGTTTCCGCCGGCCGGCGAGGCAGCACCGGTGGCCTGGACGGCCAAGCCGTCGGTCGGAGAGGCGGCGGCAGGGCGGACTGACCTCGATCTCCTGGCGCTCCGGTTTTTTTTTTCCGCGTGCGAGAACGACGAAGAGATAAGCCAGCCAATGCAACCCAATACGGAGGGTCGGGGCTCTGAATTTGCGAGGGGGTTAGCCAGTGCTCGGGTTGGCCTCTCAATATTGGGACCGAATTCCAGAGACGAATATCTAGACCATCCAAACGGTGGCATTCGGGACGGACAATGCCAATTCCGAATACTCGCTCCGAATGTCGTCCAAACGGGCAGTTAGGCGTTTCTCGCAGCCTCCCTCTTCGTCGGCACGAACACGTGTCACATGTGCCGGGGTCCGCTCATGTCTAGCGGCTCCCGGTCCGGATGCATCCGCCGTGGAGGTGAACTCGGTATCACCGTCGGCACTCTGTGCTGGCGGTACACGTTCATTGGCATGCGGCTCACCCGCCGCCGCTGGCCGCACCGGAAGGCACGAGGAGGCGACTTCCTCCGCTATTGGCGGCGGTGAATGCGGTCATCGACGGATGGGTGCACATTATGTGTCGCACCTCCATCCATTCCTTCTTCTCCTTTCGACATCTACTCCCGCGGGGCATACCCCTCGCACTTCCGGCGAAGCTGTAAAGCCATCAACGACGTCCAATCCAAGCCCAATCATGCATGCTACCCAACTCCAACAACATCGACGCCGCTCGAGACCGACGAGGCAAGACGGCGTAGGCGGGCGTGGCCGGAGCAAAGGCCACGTTCTCGACGGCGCGTGTACCACTCTGTACACGGACTTTGCCGCCGCCACACACACACCACCACCACGCATGAGGAACGCGAAGCGAAGACCGAGGACGACGACTGCGCAGCTTAATCGAAGGTGTCCCGTGGTACTATCCGCGGGAGTAATTAACCGGGGGCTTTCCGAGGCCCCCGGGAACCAGGAGACCACGATCGCTTGATCAATTTGACCGCGCCAGCAGGCCCTACACTTTCTTTTTTCCTTGTTTTGTATTTGTGTACTTTGTACATTGGCACGCCCACAACACTTTGTACCCCGGGTCAAGGGAGACGCTTATACGAAACCTTTATCTTTTGTATGAGTGCAATCTCTTTCCTTTTTCGTGTCAAACACAATGTTTTTCTCAGTTTTACATATGTTTGGTTGGTTCTGTTTTATTAAGATGACCGAGAGTAATTAGCGGCTGCTAACGACGGCCGGCTGCATGCAGCTGCCATGCACACATCTGCCGGACCTAGATGCTAGGATCTGTAGACTATGTCTATCCGTGATGCACCTACATGCATGGGCTGCTGGCAGAGAAGAGACGAGACTCGCACGGAACGCCGGCTGGAAGAATATTACTCGTGATAGGATGGGATTGGCTATAACCAGGAGTTTACCATATAACAGAAAGAGGAAAAATAGGATGGGATTGCAGCTGGTATTCTTATCTCGGCGTAGACGACAACGTCAGTGTGATCTCCGCGATGATTTTTTAGTTGCACATATTCTTTGGACAGTCAATGTGTTCGTTTGCAATCAATGACATCAACTTGGTAGAAAAGAAGGAGGACAAGGAAGAAGATAGTGAGGCAGAGGAGGAGGAAGAAGATGGTGAGGCAGAGGAGGAAGAAGAAGAAGATGAGGCCAAAGAGGGGGACAGAGACAAAGGTGCACCAGTTGATGGCAGTGAGGGGGGAGAAGATGATGAGGAAGAAGACGAGGATGTTGATGGTGATGATCAAGGGGGATCCAATGGAGGCAGTGACAGCACCGATGATGATGATGACAACGCCCCTGGTTCTGGTGGTACAGGCGGCAACACATCCAGGAGAACTAGCAGCTCCGCCAACCATGCCAGCAGCAGCAATTCATTGAGCAGCAGGAGCACACTTCATATGTTGATTGATAAAACTTTCTGGAAAGACAAGGATTTGCCGAAGTCAAAGAAAAATGACCAAGCAGAGTCTCAGGGCATCATTGATATGTTCAAGCTGTGCAACATGAAGCCAGCTTTGCCAACCACCTTTCTTGTGCCAGATTTTAGTGACAAAGAGATGTGTGAGAACATCAACTTTGCCATTGATCAGAGCATGTTCTTATTAAGTGAGGCTGAAAAGAATCAAATTGACATGGAGGAAGCAAGAAAGGGTCTTGACTGGGTTCATTCAAAGAAAAAATACAAGGAATATTTAAAGAAGCTTCCAGATGTAAGCTGCAGCAAGAGCAAGGCAGCATCCGCGGCAAACCCTCACGTGGTCGAGAAGCGCAAAGCAGTTTTAGTGAAGAAGAATCTGCAGTTGCCTCAAACCAAGGAGAAGACGGTGAGTGCAGATGCTGAAATAAATGTGGTTAAGGAAGCTGTGGTTCAAACTGATATGCCAACTGTAGTGAGCAGAGAGCCAACCACCATCACAGGAGTTCAACAGATCAAAGGGAAGACTCCTCTTTCAGCAGTCCCACCTAAACCAGTTAAGCAGCGAAGATTGTCAAGTTTGCCAAGGGCACAAAGGGGGAACAGGGCACAAAAGGTGCGGGGCTCAGAGACGAGACATAACCGCGTGCCACAGCAGTTGATGCATGGGTGCCAAGTTCTGCTAGGTTGCTGTCAACTCAGACTGGAAAGATGCCAACTGATGTGCTAGTTAGCAGCGTGGTCACAACAAAAACCACCACTGCTGCTCAGGAAGGCACCACTGGAACTGTAAGCCCCAAGGTGCCAACTCATATAGATACTTCAATGCCAAACACGAAAGGAGGTGATCAAACTGCCAAAGTGCCGTCCCCACGAGCTAGCACACAACAGCCAAGCAAGCCTACATCACCAAGAGCTGACTTTCAGCAAGGATGTCTTCAACATTGTAAGCAGGTGCAAGCCTCCAAGGCCGCCAACTACAACACTATTGCGAACCAAGTCAGCGAATGATGCACCTGTGTATGTGCCGCAAGGAGATGCCCTGGGCCTTGAACCCAAACGCGGATCAAACTCTTGCATCTATCATGGTGATGGGTTCTGTGATGCACCATCTTTTGACCTCGGCATAGATGGTGATGCTCCTGCACCTGCTCCGACAGCAGAAACAACGGAAGCTGGTGTGGTCGTCATAGATGAGGGTGAGTTGGACCCAACAGCTGTGAATGAAGGATGCGCTGTTGCTGATGCTGGCAAGGCAATAGCTCAAGAGCCAGATATTGGATCACCAGACAATTGCCACACCCCGATATGCACAAAACTAGAAGTTGGCATGAGCAGTTCTTCAGGACCACCTGTTGCACGAAGACAGAGGAGGGTAATAAGGCCCACAGCATCTCAAAGTTCTCCATTCATTGACTACAACAAGAAGAAGACGTTTAGCTCCAATGAGGCAGTCAACAAGCTTAACGCTGCCCTCATGTATTGGGTCAGGCATCACCCAGGAGAAAATGATGAGCTTACCAGGTAAACCAACTCCCCACAGCCTACATACATATCTTTTTCAGTTTCACAGGACCAGCCACTTAGTTGCACAGAAAGCAGAGCATGTTGCACAGAACAGGGCTTTTAGTTGCACACTGTTTTGTTTTAATTTCATACACATTTTTGTTGTTGCTGTGACCCTTCGAGCTAACTTGTCATTTTATTTCTTTAAAAAAAATCAGCCCTGAGATAATCAGGTATGGTGCTTTCTACATTTCTTTGAAGGAGTTAGTTGATTTGATGAAGCTGGTTCAATGACTGTCAAGAATTGTTATTGAGACTGGAATCTTATACATCATGGATAACTTACTAGAAGGGTCAAAGAAGGTCGTTATGCCACTGAGGTTTTCTGTAAGTTTTTTCAAAAACTTTTTCCCCTCTTCTTTTTTGTAGCACTTTTGTTCACCAATTCAGGGAGTCCTTTCATCTAGTAAGGAGTTTGAGGCATGCTTATAATCTCTGCAGATCAATTTGCAGCAAGGGATCCACAATGTGACTGAGATAAACAAGAAGTTTGATTACAAGAACCATCTCGACAAGCAAGACTTGGTGAGTGTTGTGCCCACATGATCCATCTCTTTAGTTGGCACCCATAGCATCATTAGTTGCACATGACACATATGTTAGTTGGCAAATACTTTCTGGCAACCTGTTTTAACTTCACCAAGTCTTTTTTACTGTTTTTCTTACCTACATCGTGTATCTGTGTCTTAAATCATTCACGCTTGCAGGTCATGCTGCCAGTGCTCGAGTGCGCTAATGTAACCGATAAGGAGGGAGGGAGGCATTTGAAGAAAATATGCCCTAGAGGCAATAATAAAGTTATTATTTATTTCCTCATATCATGATAAATGTTTATTATTCATGCTAGAATTGTATTAACCGGAAACATAATACATGTGTGAATACATAGACAAACAGAGTGTCACTAGTATGCCTCTACTTGACTAGCTCGTTGATCAAAGATGGTTAAATTTCCTAACCATAGACATGAGTTGTCATTTGATAAACGGGATCACATCATTAGGAGAATGATGTGATTGACTTGACCCATTCCGTTAGCTTAGCACTTGATCATTTAGTTTACTGCTATTGCTTTCTTCATGACTTATACATGTTCATATGACTATGAGGTTATGCAACTCCCGATTACCGGAGGAACACTTTGTGTGCTACCAAACATCACAACGTAACTAGGTGATTATAAAGGTGCTCTATAGGTGTCTCCGATGGTACTTGTTGAGTTGGCATAAATCGAGATTAGGATTTGTCACTCCGATTGTCGGAGAGGTATCTCTGGGCCCTCTCGGTAATGAACATCACTATAAGCCTTGCAAGCAATGTGACTAATGAGTTAGTTGCGGGATGATGCATTACAGAACGAGTAAAGAGACTTGCCGGTAACGAGATTGAGCTAGGTATTGAGATACCGACGATCGAATCTCGGGCAAGTAACATACCGATGACAAAGGGAAAAATGTATGTTGTTATGCAGTTTGACCGATAAAGATCTTCGTAAAATATGTAGGAACCAATATGAGCATCCAGGTTCTACTATTGGTTATTGACCGGAGACGTGTTTCGGTCATGTCTACATAGTTCTCGAACACGTAGGGTCCGCATGCTTAAAGTTCTGTGACGATCGGTATTATGAGTTTTTGTGTTTTGATCTACCGAAGGTAGTTTCGGAGTCCCGGATATGATCACGAACATGACGAGGAGTCTCAAAATGGTCGAGACGTAAAGATCAATATTTTGGATGACTATGTTCGGACACCGGAAGTGTTTCGGGAGGTTTCAGACATATACCGGAGTACCGGGGGGTTACCGGAACCCCCGGGGAGCATATTGGGCCTAATGGGCCTTAGTGGAGAAGAGGAGAGGCGGGCAAGGCAGGCTGCACGCCCCCTCCCCCTCTAGTCGGAATTGGACAAGGAGGGGGGGGGGCGCCCCCCTTTCCTTCCTCTTCTCTCCTTCCTTTCCCCCTTCTCCTACTCCTACTAGGAAAGGAGGAGTCCTACTCCCGGTGGGAGTAGGACTCCCCCCTTGGTGCGCCCTCCTCCTGGCCGGCCGCCTCCCCCCTAGCTCCTTTATATACGGGGGCAGGGGGCACCCCATAGACACAACAATTAATCTGTCGATCTCTTAGTCGTGTGCGGTGCCCCCCTCCACCATAATCCACCTCGGTCATATCGTAGCGGTGCTTAGGCAAAGCCCCGCTTCGGTAGCATCATCATCACCATCACCATGCCGTCGTGCTGACGAAGCTCTTCCTGGAAGCTCTACTGGATCGTGAGTTAGCGGGACGTCACCGAGCAGAACTTGTGCTGAATGCGGAGGTGCCGTACGTTTGGTACTAAGGATCGGTCGATCGTGAAGACGTACGACTACATCAACCGCATTGTTATAACGCTTCCGCTAAACGGTCTACAAGGGTACGTGGACGACACTCTCCCCTCTCATTGCTATGCATCACCATGATCTTGCGTGTGCGTAGGAAATTTTTGGAATTACTACGTTCCCCAACAGTAGCATCCGAGCCAGGTTTATGCGTAGATGTTATATGCACGAGTAGAACACAAGTGAGTTGTGGGTGATACAAGTCATACTGCTTACCAGCATGTCATACTTTGGTTCGGCGCTATTGTTGGATGAAGCGGCCCGGACCGACATTACGCTTACGCTTACGCAAGACTGGTTCTACCGATGTGCTTTGCACACAAGTGGCTGGCGGGTGTCAGTTTCTCCAATTTAGTTGAACCGAGTGTGACTACGCCCGGTCCGTGAGAAGGTTAAAAAATCACTAACTTGACGAACTATCATTGTGGTTTTGATGCGTAGGTAAGAACGGTTCTTGCTCAGCCCGTAGCAGCCACGTAAAACTTTCAACAACAAAATAGAGGACGTCTAACTTGTTTTTGCAGGGCATGTTGTGATGTGATATGGTCAAGACATGATGCTATATTTTATTGTGTGAGATGATCATGTTTTGTAACGGAGTTATCGGCAACTGGCAGGAGCCATATGGTTGTCTCTTTATTGTATGCAATGTAATCGCCCTGTAATTGCTTTACTTTATCACTAACGGTAGCGATAGTCATAGAAGCAATAGTTGGCGAGGCGACAAGGGTGCTACGATGGAGATCAAGGTGTCGTGCCGATGACGATGGTAATCATGATGGTGCTTTGGAGATGGAGATCAAAGGCACAAGATGATGATGGCCATATCATATCACTTATATTGATTGCTTGTGATGTTTATCCTTTATGCATCTTATTCTGCTTTGTTTGACGGTAGCATTAGAAGATGATCTCTCACTAAATTTCAAGGAAAAAGTGTTCTCCCTGAGTATGCACCGTTGCCAAAGTTCGTCGTGCCGAGACACCACGTGATGATCGGGTGTGATATGCTCAACGTTCATCTACAATGGGTGTAAGACAGTTTTGCACACGCAGAATACTCGGGCTAAACTTGACGAGGCTAGCATATGCAGATATGGCCTCAGAACACTGAGACTGAAAGGTCGAGCATGAATCATATAGTAGATATGATCAACATAGTGATGTTCACCATTGAAAACTACTCCATCTCACATGATGATCGGTTATGGTTTAGTTGATATGGATCACGTGATCACTTAGATGATTAGAGGGATGTCTATCTAAGTGGGAGTTCTTAAGTAATATGATTAATTGAACTTAAATTTATCATGAACTTAGTACCTGATAGTATTTTGCTTATCTATGTTATTGTAGATAGATGGCCCGTGCTGTTGTTCCGTTGAATTTTAATGCGTTCCTTGAGAAAGCAAAGTTGAGAGATGATGGTAGCAATTACACGGACTGGGTCTGTAACTTGAGGATTATCCTCATTGCTGCATAGAATAATTACGTCCTGGAAGCATCGCTGGGTGCCTGGCCTGCTGCAGATGCAACTGATGACGTTAAGAACGTCTGGCAGAGCAAAGCTAATGACTACTCGATAGTTCAGTGTGCCATGCTTTACGACTTAGAACCAGGACTTCAACGATGTTTTGAACATCATGCAACATATAAGATGTTCCAGGAGTTGAAGTTAATATATCAAGCAAATGCCCGGATTGAGAGATATGAAGTCTCCAATAAGTTCTACACCTGCAAGATGGAGGAGAATAGTTCTGTCAGTGAACATATACTCAAAATGTCTGGGTATAACAATCACTTGATTCAACTGGGAGTTAATCTTCCGGATGATAGTGTCATTGACAGAATTCTTCAATCAGTGCCACCAAGCTACAAGAGCTTCATGATGAACTATAATATGCCAGGGATGGATAAGACAATTCCTGAGCTCTTCGCAATGCTAAAGGCCGCGGAGGTAGAAATCAAGAAGGAACATCAAGTGTTGATGGTCAACAAGACCACCAGTTTCAAGAAAAAGGGTAAAGGGAAGAAGAAGGGGAACTTCAAGAAGAATGGCAAACAAGTTGCTGCTCAAGAGAAGAAACCCAAGTCTGGACCTAAGACTGAGACTGAGTGCTTCTACTGCAAACAGACTGGTCACTGGAAGCAGAACTGCCCCAAATATTTGGCGGATAAGAAGGATGGCAAGGTGAACAGAGGGACTACGGATTAAGCGAACACTGGCTAAGGACGAGGTGACGATACACGTGGGAAATGGTTCCAAAGTCGATGTGATTGCCGTCGGCACGCTACCTCTAAATCTACCTTCGGGATTAATTTTAGACCTGAATAATTGTTATTTGGTGCCAGTGTTAAGCATGACCATTATATCTGGATCTTGTTTGATGCGAGACGGTTATTCATATAAATTTGAGAATAATGGTTGTTCTATTTATATGAGTAATATCTTTTATGGTCATGCACCCATGAAGAGTGGTCTATTTGTCTTGAATCTCAATAGTAGTGATACACATATTCATAATGTTGAAGCCAAAAGATGCAGAGTTGATAATGATAGTTCAACTTATTTGTGGCACTGCCGTTTGGGTCATATTGGTGTAAAGCACATGAAGAAACTCCATACTGATGGACTTTTGGAATCACTTGATTATGAATCACTTGGTACTTGCGAACCATGCCTTATGGGAAAGATGACTAAACCGCCGTTCTCCGGAACAATGGAGCGAGCAACAGATTTGTTGGAAATCATACATACTGATGTATGTGGTCCAATGAATATTGTGGCTCACGGCGGGTATTGTTATTTTCTCACCTTCACTTACAATTTGAGCAGATATGGGTATATCTACTTAATGAAACATAAGTCTGAAACATTTGAAAAGTTCAAAGAATTTCAGAGTGAAGTGGAAAATCATCGTAACAAGAAAATAAAGTTTCTACAATCTGATCGTGGAGGAGAATATTTGAGTTACGAGTTTGGTCTACATTTGAAACAATGCGGAATAGTTTCGCAACTCATGCCACCCGGAACACCACAACGTAATGGTTTGTCCGAACTTCGTAATTGTACTTTACTAGATATGGTGCGATCTATGATGTCTCTTACTGATTTACCCCTATCGTTTTGGGGCTATGCTTTAGAGACGGATGTGTTGGAAATATGACCTAGAGGCAATAATAAAATATTATTATATTTCCTTGTTCATGATAATTGTCTATTGTTCATGCTATAATTGTATTGTCCGGAAATCGTAATACATGTGTGAATACATAGACCATAATGTGTCCCTAGTGAGCCTCTAGTTGACTAGCTCATTGATCAACAGATAGTCATGGTTTCCTGGCTATGGACATGGGGATGTCATTGATAACCGGATCACATCATTAGGAGAATGATGTGATGGACAAGACCCAAACCTAAGCATAGCATAAAGATCGTATAGTTCGTTTGCTAGAGCTTTTCCAATGTCAAGTATCATTTCCTTAGACCATGAGGTTGTGCAACTCCCGGATACCGTAGGAGTGCTTTGGGTGTGCCAAACATCACAACGTAACTGGGTGGCTATAAAGGTACACTACGGGTATCTCTGAAAGTGTCTGTTGGGTTGGCACGAATCGAGACTGGGATTTGTCACTCCGTATGACGGAGAGGTATCTCTTGGGCCCACTCGGTAATGCATCATCATAATGAGCTCAATGTGACCAAGGGGTTGGTCATGGGATCATGCATTACGGTACGAGTAAAGTGACTCGCCGGTAATGCGATTGAACAAGGTATTGGGATACCGACGATCGAGTCTCGGGCAAGTAACGTACCGATTGACAAAGGGAATTGAATATGGGATTGATTAAGTCCTCGATATCGTGGTTCATCCAATGAGATCATCGAGGAGCATGTGGGAGCCAACATGGGTATCCAGATCCCACTGTTGGTTATTGACCAGAGAGGCGTCTCGGTCATGTCTGCATGTCTCCCGAACCCGTAGGGTCTACACACTTAAGGTTCAGTGATGCTAGGGTTGTAGAGATATTAGTATGCAGTAATCCGAAAGTTGTTCGGAGTCCCGGATGAGATCCCGGATGTCACGAGGAGTTCCGGAATGGTCCGGAGGTAAATATTTATATATAGGAAGTCCAGTTTCGGCCATCGGGAAGGTTTCGGGGGTTACCAGTATTGTATCGGGACCACCGGAAGGGTCCCGGGGGTCCACCGGGTGGGGCCATCTATCCCGGAGGGCCCCATGGGCTGAAGTGGGAGGGGAACCAGCCCCTAGTGGGCTAGTGCGCCCCCCTTGGGCCAACCCTGCGCCTAGGGTTTGGGAACCCTAGGGGTGGGGGCGCCCCACTTGCTGTCGGTGTCAAAACCGGCGGATCTCGGGTAGGGGCTCCCGAACTGTGCGTCTAGGCCAGATGGTAACAGGAGACAAGGGGCACGAAGTTTTACCCAGGTTCGGGCCCTCTTGATGGAGGTAAAACCCTACGTCCTGCTTGATTAATATTGATGATATGGGTAGTACAAGAGTAGATCTACCACGAGATCAAGGAGGCTAAACCCTAGAAGCTAGCCTATGGTATGATTGTTGTATGATGTGTATGATGAAGTTGTCCTACGGACTAAAACCCTCCGGTTTATATAGACACCGGAGAGGGTTAGGGTTACACAAATTCGGTTACAATGGTAGGAGATCTTGAATATCCGCATCGCCAAGCTTGCCTTCCACGCCAAGGAAAGTCCCATTCGGACACGGGACGAAGTCTTCTATCTTGTATCTTCATAGTCCTAGAGTCCGGCTGAAGGTATAGTCCGGCTACCCGAACACCCCCTAATCCAGGACTCCCTCAGTAGCCCCTGAACCAGGCTTCAATGACGACGAGTCCGGCGCGCAGATTGTCTTCGGCATTGCAAGGCGGGTTCCTCCTCCAAATTCTTCATAGAAGATTTTAAACACCAAGGATAGTGTCCGGCTCTGCAAAATAAGTTTCCACATATTGCCATAGAGAGAATAATATTAACACAAATCTAATCTGCTGACATATTCCGCAGCGTGACATCACACTACGGCCAAGTCTTTTACTCCAATCGTTTTTACTTCTCCACCTCAGCTTGTTTTGCGAGGCGGTTTCCTTGGCACATCTTGTCAAAACAGAGATCGTATCCCCTTTATTTACGTGATTCTCATCAATACGGACGTGGGTAACCCAACCGCGCCATTTATCACGGCGCTTGGGAGGCAAGCGAGTTTTACTAGGCTGGTGGGGACGCATAGCCGCATCCGCCCATATAAGGGGATAAGGATCCACCTTTTTACCTACACCTTCTTCCTCCTTTGCCTATCCATCTTCCGCGCACTAGAGCTCCAGCGCCCAAGCCCGCACTCCCCACCTCAACCTTCTCCAGCAATGTCCGGAGCGGGAGGCAAGTGGATGGTCTCCTCCATCACGGAGGGCCATGTCAAAAAGCTAAGGAAGGCCGGATACTTATCCAAAGACATCGCGCACCGGCTTCCTGAGGAGGGGCAGCTCCTCCCCACCACAAGGCCCCATGAGAGGGTAGTATTCCTTCCCCACTTCCTCCGCGGACTGGGTTTTCCACTCCACCCGTTCGTCCGGGGGCTCATGTTCTACTACGTCTTGGATTTCCATGATCTGGCCCCGAACTTTGTCCTCAACATCTCGGCGTTTATCGTCGTGTGCGAGGCTTTCCTCTGCATCCGCCCCCATTTCGGCCTCTGGCTCAAGACCTTCAACGTCAAGCCCAAGGTGGTGCGCGGCACCCAGGTGGAGTGCGGAGGCGCCATGGCGGGGAAGATGGCCAACGTCCTATGGCTCGAGGGCTCCTTCGTGGAGACCCTGAAGGGGTGGCTATCTGGGTGGTTTTACATCACCGAGCCGCGCGATCCGAAATGGATCGCGGCCCCTGAGTTCCGATCCAGACCCCCACGCGGCTCATGTCCTGGAAAGAGATGGGCCTATCGTGGGGTGACGAAAGAGAGGTGACTGGACTGCAGACATGCATCTAGTCCCTGGTGAACAAGCAGCTCAAGCTTGTTAATGTAGTCCAGGTTATGCTCGTCCGCCGGATCCTCCCGTGTCAACAACGGGACTTTACTCTGTGGGAGTTCGACCCGGCGCAGCACCAAACCCTTAACAGGCTCTTCGACACGACGTATGAAGACGTCTGGAGGGTGCTAACCAAAGGCGTCGAGGCTCCCGCATCCGCTTCCGAGGACCACGGATATAGCTCGCAGCGTCACGCTAGCGAGGTAAGCTATTTTCACCTTTTACAGGATGTTAGTTTTTTCATAGTTTGACTCTATGCGGGATCTAAACTCCCTCACCTTTGACAGGCTTGGCGGGTGAAGTCCGGACCGATAAACTGTCCGGCTCCATTGCCCGAAGACCCAGCCCCTGCTCGCTTAGCGAAGCTGCTGGCTCCGGCACCTTATGTGGTGCCGGAGAAGAAAGCCAAGAAGAAGAAGACCACGGGGACTCGAAAGAGTGCCCGGCACATGGTGGTGTCGAACTCATCATCCGACGAATCCGAGACGCACTCCTCCCGTGAAGACGAGGAGGAGGAAGAAGAAACCTCTCCCCCTCCAGCGGGGGAGGAAAGAAGAGGAAGGCCGCCCTCACGGGGGAGGCCGAAGGGTCCAGGAAGAGGAAGACCCCTCCGCCGGACTACTCCCCTGACGCCGAAGAGGACAAAGAGGAGTGCCCAGACAGGGCCAAGCGTCCGGCGAAATCGTAAGTATTCGAACACCAGAGTAACTCATGATATTCCTTTGTTGCACAGCTTTCCCTAATGTCGAATATAATCATGAAGCCCGCCCAAGGACGGGCTCGACGAGTCGTCGAGTGGTTCCCTGGATTCATCGGACGTGAATTCAGTTCCCCCCGCTGCCTCCCCCTGCGCCGTGGACGACGCCGAAGTGGCGTCGCAACAAGTTCCGCGCCAAGAGGAGGTGGTCCTGGAGGAGCCGCGAGGCGACCTCCCGGACTCCAGGAATAAAGGGGACAAAACCCCCCAGGGCTCAAAGTCCGTCTTTAAGCCGGACACCGCGCTGGAATCGTCAATGGTTCCGGACCGCGGTAGGCGAACTCCTTCTAAGAGGAGCAAGCCTACTGATCCGGCGGCCTCCGTCCAACCGGAGGCGCCGGACAATTTACTGGAGGTGCTTAAGGGTGCCTCCATCGACGAGGAGCACCATACTATCATGAGTACGGTGATCCAGAAGGTTCAGTCCGCCAAGGGCGGACTGACTGAAGCTTGTGCCAACCTTCTAACAGGCTTCGAGGTAAGTAAAAATATTACCGCATAGACAGTAGCCCCTGATGCTCTGTTTGGTGTTCGGAAAGAAAAGCCGAATAGAGGATCTATAAATTTTCGCAGGAGTCTAACAAAAAAAGAGTCAATATGCGTATGCAGGCTTCGCTGCTAGCCACCGCCGCACTGACTATGGAGGTGGGTGCCCTGAAGCAGGGCCTCAAGCGGACCGAGGAAGAGCTCGGCCTTGCCAAGCGGCAGCTCAAGGAGAAAGAAGGTAAGAGAGACCTTATAGAAAAATATATAAAAATATGCAATTGCAAAAAATGACAGGATTGTAATGCTTATTGTAGGGGCCACTACTGAGGTGGCGACCCTCAAGCAGGCGCTGTCCGAGGCCGAAAAGAAAGCGGCCGCGGAGTGCATCGAGCAAGAGAAATTTGAGGCCCAGGTCGGCGAGGTGCAGCGAGAGCTTCAGGCTCTCATGAAAAAACATGAGAGTTTGGAGCTTGAGTCGAAGACGCGAGCGTCCGAGCTCGCGGAGGCCCTTGAAACTGCCAAGTCTGCCAAGGCCGAATCCCAGAAGGCCCTCTAGGAGTTGGAGGCGGTGAAAAAGATAGCGGCGGGTAAGGCATTCTTTATGCAAAGCAGACATATAAAAGTAAACTACTTGTTACTTACCCGAATCCGGAGTTCTCCAGGGGCATTCGCAGATCTTCCCCGCAGCGTATCCGATGCCGCCGCATTCTACCAAGCCGAAGAGGGCAGCTCGATGCAGAAGGTGTTCTAGTCTCAGTATGTTGTGACCAGACACCCTGTGCCCCTGAGCGACTAGCTGAAGCAGCTAGTCGAGCTCCACAAGGCGGCCGAACAGGCTATGAAGGGCTTCATAGTCCGGCTGTGGCCTGGGGAGGCCCTGCCAGGGAGCTACTTCGGACTGGTGCGGCGGCTGGTGGAGGCCTGTCCAAGGCTTGAGGTCATCAAGCGCTCCGTCTGCATCGAAGGTGCCCGTAGGGCCCTTGCCCGTGCAAAGGTGCACTGGGGTAAGCTGGACGGTGAGAAGCTTGTGAGGGACGGGCCACCGCCGGGGAAGGAGCAACGCAAGCCCAAGAACTATTACAAGGATGTTCTGGCGGGTGCCCGACTTATGGCGGATGAATGTACCAAGGATGTAATTTTTGAATGAACTCGCTCGTGTTATCCTGTGCGCTGAAAACTTGTTCATATGCGCTAAGCAATGCTTGCTGAATTTAAAATATTACTTTCTGTGCGGCCGTTTATCAAAAAATTGAGAGATGGCCAGTCGTCGGCTTCTGCCCCCATGCCACTAGTGCTGGGGTGTTCAGGATAAACCTGAGCACTCTTTTTCCCATGTTTGGGTCCTTCGAGGGAGGCGCTCAGCACAACGAACAAGGCAATCAGACTATAATGCTTGAACACTCTCACTTAGCCATAGAACTCTATAATTTTAAATCTTGGCGAAGCCCCTAGTATTCGGAAGACCGAGTTCGGGGCGCTATCCACACCTTGGCCGGACAAAGTCGGCTCCTCGCTCGAAGCGGCATAAGTCTTTAGGGACTCGAAAGACCTCTCAAACAACGACCGGTCTCTCGCCTCATCATGACAGTCAGTTTTAGCTTTCTCTACTGAGGTGCTCAGCCCAGCTCAACTAGGGCACAATCGCAGTAGTTCTCCTAGTGCTACCTTAGCCGATATAGCGGAACATAAGGAACCAAAACATAGGAGCCGGGCAAACCCAACTATTGACCCAAATCATGATTCGGAGCCGATGCATATAGTGCTATAAGTTCGGGGTGCCACACTTGTGAAAGTGTTCGGTCTTCTCACACAATGTTAAGGGGTACTGAAGCCCCTGGCGTATTCGCCGTACCACAATGTACGGGTGCAACATGTCATTAATAAACATATATATGAAAAGAGGATAATGAAAAAAATAGACAAAAAGCTATGCATTATTTATAGAAAGGCTGCTATCAAAGCAGAACGATACAAATAGTGCGATAAGCAAAAGAGATTGGACTATTTAACATGTCCTGGCCAGGGGCAGGCCGCGGAATTGTATTCAAAACAGGTATACTGCTCATAATAGAGACCACCTGGGAGTTCCATAATGCGGCATGGCTTGTCTGCTTTCCTGGATCTTGCATCGTTTGTGCGGCAGTTGAATTGCCGAACAGGTCGTCCGAAGTATGGAGCCCTGAAAGTAAGAAAAAATTAAAAAAAATCCAGCAGCCCCTGGTGCGGTTTAAGCCGTATTTCGGGTGTGCCGTGATAGTGCCCCTCCCCCTGTGCCCATGGTATTTCAAGAGCGTAGTTATGTACGCGAAGCACTGGTTTCGCTATATCGCGAGGGCTAGGGTTGGGGCCGCATTGCTAACCTAGCTCAGAACGTGCCAGGCGGTCCTGTTGTAGGTTACTCCGGGCGTGCTTGACAGTGTCCGGCTTTTTGAACGCCGAACTGGAGATCTGCCTAGAGAGGCTGCTTTGTGCTTCTGCTGCGAGCGCTGCCGTGTGCTCCTCCGTTCGGAGGGAGCGTTCGGTATTCCCATTGACCGTGATTACTCCTCTAGGGCCTGACATCTTGAGCTTGAGGTATGCATAGTGCGGTACCGCATTGAACTTTGCGAATGCGGTTCGCCCGAGCAGTGCATGATAGCCACTGCAGAACGGGACTATGTCGAAGATTAACTCCTCGTTTCGGAAGTTAGCCGGAGATCCGAAGACCTCTTCGAGTGTAACTGAGCCTGTACAGTTGGCTTCTACACCTGTTATGACGCCTTTAAAGGTCGTTTTGGTGGGCTTAATCCTCGAGGGATCTATGCCCATTTTTCGCACTATATCCTGGTAAAGCAGGTTCAGGCTGCTGCCGCCGTCCATGATGACTCTTGTGAGATGAAATCCGTCAATAATTGGGTCTAGAACCAATGCGGCGAACCCGCCATGACGGATGCTAGTGGGGTGGTCCCTTGGATCAAAAGTGATCGGGCAGGAGGACCATGGGTTGAACTTTGGGGCGACTGGCTCCATCGCGTATACGTCCCGTAGCGCACGCTTCCGCTCCCTCTTGGGAATGTGGGTTGCGTATATCATGTTCACCGTCCGCACTTGTGGGGGAAAACCCTTCTGTCCACTGTTGTTCGGCGGCCTGGGCTCCTCCTCGTCATCACTATGCAGCCCCTTGTCTTTGTTTTCGTCTCTTAACTTGCCTGCCTGCTTGAACACCCAACAATCCCTGTTGGTGTGATTGGCTGGCTTTTCGGGGGTGCCATGTATCTGGCACAAGCGGTCGAGTATTCGGTCCAAACTGGACGGGCCCTGAGTATTTCTTTTGAATGGCTTTTTCCGCTGACCGGATTTGTAGCCTCGGAATCCGGCATTGACTGCCGTATCCTCATTGCTGTCGCTGTTAACACGGCGTTTTTGCTTGTTCCGGCGCGACCTGCCACTTTTGTCCTTGGTATCCGAATTACCAAGGTTCTTGGTTAAGTTGTTGCTGCGAGCTAGCCAGCTATCTTCTCCCGCGTAAAAGCGGGTCATGAGTGTCGTGAGGGCTGCCATAGATTTCGGCTTTTCCTGTCCCAGGTGCCGGGCAAGCCACTCGTCGCGGATATTATGTTTGAAGGCCGCTAGGGCCTCTGCGTCCGGACAGTCGACTATCTGGTTTTTCTTTGTTAGGAACCGTGTCCAGAATTGCCTGGCCGATTCTTCTGGCTGCTGAATTATGTGGCTTAAGTCATCGGCGTCCGGTGGTCGCACATAAGTACCCTGGAAGTTGTCAAGGAATGCGGCTTCCAGGTCGTCCCAAGAACCGATTGAGTCTGCTGGCAAGCTGTTAAGCCAATGCCGGGCCGGTCCCTTAAGTTTGAGCGAGAGGTATTTGATGGCGTGTAGATCATCCCCGCGGGCCATGTGGATATGAAGTAGATAATCCTCAATCCATACCGCAGGATCTGTTGTGCCATCGTATGATTCAATGTTTACGGGTTTGAAGCCCTCAGGGATTTTATGATCCATTACTTCATCTGTGAAGCATAGTGGGTGTGGGGCGCCTCTATACTGGGCTATATCACGACGCAGCTCAAAGGAGCTTTGTCGGTTGTGTTCGGCCCGGCCGGATTTATTTTGTCCAGAGTGACGATCACCGTCACGTGCCATGGGGCGCCCGCGCGATCCGTAGATCGATCTTGTTTGCCTTGCCTTGTCCTCCAGTATGTCTCGCAGGTCTAGCGCGTTTTCCCGTGCCTTAGTACGCTTTGAGCGGCGCCGGGGCACGGCTTGAGTGGAGGGCCGAGAGGCCTCTCTGTCCTGGCCACGAGGTGGCCGGTCAGCCATGTCATGCGCTGGTGATGTGGGTGCTTCCTCCTCTAATTGGGGTAGCAGCCTGCGCTTTGGGTAACTCTTGGAGGGGCGTTCGAGTTCATACTCTTCGGCTGCGAGGACTTCAGTCCTTCTGTCAGCTAGCAAATCCTGATCAGCTCTAAGTTGTTGCCGCTTTTTCTTGAGGCTGCTTGCTGTGGCCATGAGCCTGCGTTTAAAACGCTCTTGTTCGGCGAGATCCTCTGGCACGACGAACTCGTTGTCGTCGAGGCTTGCCTCGTCTTTTGAGGGAGGCATGTAATTATCATCCTCGACCTCTCTGTCTGCCGCTCTCTCATGAGGGCTGGCTTCTCCGTCCTCCTATGCTGAATCTTGCTGGAGTGGGTGCTCTTCGGTGCTATCCGGAGTAGTATTATCTCCCGTGCCGGAATCACTGTTTTTGCTTTGGCGGGATTTAGAGCGGCGCCGCTGACGCTGGCGCTTGGGCTGTTTCTTAGAGGTGTCGTCCCTCGTTGTTCCATCGCCATCTCCATCCTTTGGAGTGTCCACCATATATATGTCATATGACGAGGTGGCCTTCCAGCGCCCTACAGGTGCTGGATCTTGTTCGTCTCTTGCATCGTCGTCCATACCATCAATGTCTTCGGAGTCGAAGTCAAGCATGTCGGTTAAGTCGTCGACAGTGGCTACAAAGTGGGTGGTGGGTGGGTTTTGAATTTCTTCATCGTCCGTATCCCAACCTTGCTGACCGTAATACGGCCAGGGCTCTCCTGATAAAGAGAGAGACTTTAGAGAATTCAGGATGTCACCGAAGGGCGAGTGCTGAAAGATATCCGCGGTGGTGAACTCTATTATCGGCGCCCAATCGGATTCGATCGGCAGGGGCGCGGGGGGCTCGGAGTTCGGAGAGGAATCCGGCTCCTCGGAGTCACGGGCCATGCGGAGCGCGAGGCTGGTGTTCGGCTCGATCGCCTTTGAGATCGCAGCCCCCGAGGTGGCGTCCAACCGCTCTTCCTCGATTGGCGCAGTAGGATCCGAATTAAGGGTCGGAACCGGTGCGTGTGCGGCCTCCAGGGCACCGTTCGGCGGCAGAGCTAGATCATGCCCATCGAGACAGTGCGGCGCGCTCGGCTGTGGCTCGAATCCGTCGAAGATCAAGTCCCCGCGGATGTCAGCCGTGTAGTTAAACTTCCAAACCTGACCTGGTGCCAGGGCGTAGCTTTTGATCTGCCCAGGTGTCCAAGCGAATTGGCCCGCAAGGCGAAGCCGCCAAAGAAGAAGATCTGTCCGGGGAGAAAAGTCTCACCCTGGACCGCATCGTTGTCGATGATCGAAGGAGCCATCGGGCCTAAAAGCAATGACACAGAGGAACTCTCAATGAAAGCACCAATGTCGGTGTCAAAACCGGTGGATCTCGTGTAGGGGGTCCCGAACTGTGCATCTAGGCCGGATGGTAACAGGAGACAAGGGGCACGAAGTTTTACCCAGGTTCGGGCCCTCTTGATGGAGGTAAAACCCTACGTCCTGCTTGATTAATATGGGTGATATGGGTAGTACAAGAGTAGATCTACCACGAGATCAAGGAGGCTAAACGCTAGAAGCTAGCCTATGGTATGATTGTTGTATGATGAAGTTGTCCTACGGACTAAAACCCTCCGGTTTATATAGACACCGGAGAGGGTTAGGGTTACACAAAGTCGGTTACAATGGTAGGAGATCTTGAATATCCGCATCGCCAAGCTTGCCTTCCACGCCAAGGAAAGTCCCATCCGAACATGGGACGAAGTCTTCAATCTTGTATCTTCATAGTCCTGGAGTCCGGCTGAAGGTATAGTCCGGCTACCCGAACACCCCCTAATCCAGGACTCCCTCACTTTCCTTGGGGGGCAAGCCATCCCCCTTTGTCCGCCGCCCCCCTCTAGATGGGATCTAGAGGGGCTGGCGCCCCCACAGGGCCCCTATATAAAGAGGGGGGGAGGGAGGGCTGCGCACCCTAGCCCCTGGCGCCTCCCTCTCCCTCCCGTAAGACATCTCCCGCTCGCTGGTGCTTGGCGAAGCCCTGCCGAGACTGCTGCATCCACCACCACGCCATCGTGCTGCTGGATCTTCATCAACCTCTCCTTCCCCCTTGCTGGATCAAGAAGGAGGAGACGTCTTCCCGACCGTACGTGTGTTGAACACGGAGGTGCTGTCCGTTCGGCACTTGGTCATCGGTTATTTGGATCACGACGAGTACGACTCCATCATCCCCGTTCTCTTGAACGCTTCCGCTCGTGATCTACAAGGGTATGTAGATGCACTCCTATTCACTCGTTGCTAGAATACTCCATAGATTGATCTTGGTGATGCATAGAAAATTTTAATTTCTGCTACGATCCCCATCAGTGGCATCATGAGCTAGGTCTATGCGTAGTTTCTATGCACGAGTAGAACACAAAGTAGTTGTGGGCATCGATATTGTCAATTATCTTGCCGTTACTAGTCATATCTTGATTCGGCGGCATTGTGGGATGAAGCGGCCCGGACCAACCTTACACGTACGCTTACATGAGACCGGTTCCACCGACTGACATGCACTAGTTGCATAAGGTGGCTGGCGGGTGTCTGTCTCTCCCACTTTAGTCGGATCGGATTTGATGAACAGGGTCCTTATGAAGGGTAAATAGAAATTGGCAATTCACGTTGGTTTTGGCGTAGGTAAGAAACGTTCTTGCTAGAAACCTATAGCAGCCACGTAAAAACTTGCAACAACAATTAGAGGACGTCTAACTTGTTTTTGCAGCAAGTGCTTTGTGATGTGATATGGCCAAAAGTTGTGATGAATGATATATGTGATGTATGAGATGATCATGTTCTTGTAATAGGAATCACGACTTGCATGTCGATGAGTATGACAACCGGCAGGAGCCATAGAAGTTGTCTTAATTTATTTATGACCTGTGTGTCAACACAAATGTCATGTAATTACTTTACTTTATTGCTAAAGCGTTAGCCATAGTAGTAGAAGTAATAGTTGACGTGACAACTTCATGAAGACACGATGATGGAGATCATGATGATGGAGATCATGGTGTCATGCCGGTGACGACGATGATCATGGCGCCCCGAAGATGGAGATCAAAGGAGCGAAATGATATTGGCCATATCATGTCACTATTTGATTGCATGTGATGTTTATCATGTTTTATATCTTATTTGCTTAGAACGACGGTAGCTTAAATAAGATGATACCTCGAATTAATTTCAAGAAAGTGTTCCCCCTAACTGTGCACCGTTGCGAAGGTTCGTTGTTTCGAAGCACCACGTGATGATCGGGTGTGATAGATTCTAACGTTCGAATACAACGGGTGTAAGCCAGATTTACCACGCAATACACTTAGGTTGACTTGACGAGCCTAGCATGTACATACATGGCCTCGGAACACGGAGGACCGAAAGGTCGAGCATGAGTCGTATAGAAGATATGATCAACATGGAGATGTTCACCGATGTTGACTAGTCCGTCTCACGTGATGATCGGACACGGCCTAGTTGCCTCGGATCATGTTTCACTTAGATGACTAGAGGGATGTCTATCTGAGTGGGAGTTCATTGAATAATTTTATTAGATGAACTTAATTATCATGAACTTAGTCTAAAATCTTTACAATATGTCTTGTAGATCAAATGGCCCACGCTAATGTTGCCCTCAACTTCAACGCGTTCCTAGAGAAAACCAAGCTGAAAGATGATGGCAGCAACTATACGGACTGGGTCCGGAACCTAAGGATCATCCTCATAGCTGCCAAGAAAGATTATGTCCTAGAAGCACCGCTAGGTGAAGCACCCATCCCAGAGAACCAAGATGTTATGAACGCTTGGCAGCAGCGTGCTGATGATTACTCCCTCGTTCAGTGCGGCATGCTTTACAGCTTAGAACCGGGGCTCCAAAAGCGTTTTGAGCAACACGGAGCATATGAGATGTTCGAGGAGCTGAAAATGGTTTTCCAAGCTCATGCTTGGGTCGAGAGATATGAAGTCTCTAACAAGTTCTTTAGTTGTAAGATGGAGGAAAATAGCTCTGTCAGTGAACACATACTCAAGATGTCTGGGTAACACAACCGCTTGACTCAGCTGGGAGTTAATCTCCCGGATGACGCGGTCATTGACAGAATCCTCCAGTCGCTCCCACCAAGCTAAAAGAGCTTTGTGATGAACTTCAATATGCAGGGGATGGAAAAGACCATTCCCGAGGTATATTCAATGCTGAAATCAGCGGAGGTGGAGATCAAAAAGGAACATCAAGTGTTGATGGTGAATAAAACCACTAAGTTCAAGAAAGGCAAGGGTAAGAAGAACTTCAAGAAGGATGGCAAAGAAGTTGCCGTGCCCGGTAAATCAGTTGCCAGGAAGAAGTCAAAGAATGGACCCAAGCCTGAAACTGAGTGCTTTTATTGCAAGGGAATTGGTCACTGGAAGCGGAACTGCCCCAAATACTTAGCGGACAAGAAGGCCGGCAACACCAAAGGTATATGTGATATACATGTTATTGATGTGTACCTTACCAGCACTCGTAGTAGCTCCTGGGTATTTGATACCGGTGTGGTTGCTCATATTTGTAACTCAAAGCAGGAGCTGCGGAATAAACGGAGACTGGCGAAGGACGAGGTGACGATGCGCGTCGGGAATGGTTCCAAGGTCGATGTGATCACCGTCGGCACGCTACCTCTACACTTACCTACGGGATTAGTTTTAAACCTCAATAATTGTTATTTAGTTCCAGCTTTGAGCATGAACATTTTATCAAGATCTCATTTGATTCGAGATGGCTAATCATTTAAATCTGAGAATAATGGTTGTTCTATTTATATGAGAAATATGTTTTATGGTCATGCCCCGCTGGTGAATGGTTTATTCTTGATGAATCTCAAGTGTAATGTTACACATGTTCATAGTGTGAATACCAAAAGATGTAAAGTTGATAATGATAGTCCCACATACTTGTGGCACTGCCGCCTTGGTCACATAGGTGTCAAACGCATGAAGAAGCTCCATGCAGATGGACTTTTAGAGTCTCTTGATTATGAATCATTTGAAACGTGCGAACCATGCCTCATGGGTGAAATAACCAAGACTCCGTTCTCCGGAACAATGGAGCGAGCAACCAACTTATTGGAAATTATACATACCGATGTGTGCGGTCCAATGAGTGTTGAGGCTCGCGGTGGCTATCGTTATGTTCTCACTCTCACTGATGACTTGAGTAGATATGGGTATGTCTACTTAATGAAACACAAGTCTGAGACCTTTGAAAAGTTCAAGGAATTTTAGAGTGAGGTTGAGAATCAACGTGACAGAAAAATAAAGTTCTTATGATCAGATCATGGGGGAGAATATTTAAGTCACGAATTTGGCACACACTTAAGAAAATGTGGAATCGTTTCACAACTCACGCCGCCTGGAACACCTCAGTGTAACGTGTGTCCGAACATCATAATCGCACTCTATTGGATATGGTGCGATCTATGATGTCTCTTACCGATCTTCCGCTCTCATTTTGGGGCTATGCTTTAGAGACTGCCGCATTCACTTTAAATAGGGCTCCGTGGAAATCCGTTGAGACGACACCGTATGCATTATGGTTTGGGAAGAAACCTAAGTTGTCGTTTCTAAAAGTTTGGGGATGCGATGCTTATGTCAAGAAACTTCAACCTGAAAAGCTCGAAACCAAATCAGAAAATGCGTCTTCATAGGATACCCTAAGGAAACCATTGGGTATACCTTCTACCTCAGATCCGAAGGCAAGATCTTTGTTGCCAGGAATGGATCCTTTCTAGAGAAAGAGTTTCTCTCGAAAGAAGTAAGTGGGAGGAAAGTGGAGCTTGATGAAGTACTGCCTCTTGAAACAGAAAGTAGCGCAGCTCAGGAAAATGTTCCTGTGGTGCCTGCACCGACTAGAGAGGAGGTTAATGATGATGATCAAGATACTTTGGATCAAGCTCCTACTAAACTTCGTAGGTCCACAAGGACACGTTCCGCACCAGAGTGGTACGGCAACCCTATCCTGGAAATCATGTTGTTAGACAATGGTGAACCTTCGAACTATGAAGAAGTGATGGCGGGCCTAGATTCTGACAAATGGCAAGAAGCCATGAAATCCGAGATAGAATCCATGTATGAAAACGAAGTATGGACTTTGACTGACTTGCCCGATGATCGGCGAGCCATAGAAAATAAATGGATCTTTAAGAAAAAGACAGACGCGGATGGTAATGTGACCATCTATAAGGCTCGACTTGTCACTAAGGGTTATCGACAAGTTCAAGGGGTTGACTACGATGAGACTTTCTCACCCGTAGCGAAGCTGAAGTCCGTCCGAATCATGTTAGCAATTGCCGCATTCTATGATTATGAGATATGGCAAATGGACGTCAAAACAGCATTCCTTAATGGCTTCCTTAAGGAAGAATTGTATATGATGCAGTCGGAAGGTTTTGTCGATCCTAAGAATGCTAACAAGGTGTGCAAGCTCCAGCGCTCAATCTATGGGCTGGTGCAAGCATCTCAGAGTTGGAACATTTGCTTTGATGAGATGATCAAAGCATTTGGGTTTATGCAGACTTATGGAGAAGCCTGCGTTTACAAGAAAGTGAGTGGGAGCTCTGTAGCATTTCTCATATTATATGTGGATGACATACTGTTGATGGGAAATGATATAGAATTCTTGGAAAGCATAAAGGCCTATTTGAACAAGTGTTTTTCAATGAAGGACCTTGGAGAAGCTGCTTATATATTAGGCATCAAGATCTATAGAGATAGATCGAGACGCCTCATCGGTCTTTCACAAAGTACGTACCTTGACAAGATATTGAAGAAGTTCAATATGGATCAGTCCAAGAAGGGGTTCTTGCCTGTATTGCAAGGTGTGCGATTGAGCACGGCTCAATGCCCGACCACGGCAGAAGATATAGAAGAGATGAGTGTCATCCCCTATGCCTCAGCCATAGGGTCTATTATGTATGCCATGCTGTGTACCAGACCTGATGTAAACCTTGCCGTAAGTTTGGTAGGTAGGTACCAAAGTAATCCCGGCAAGGAACACTGGACAGCGGTCAAAAACATCCTGAAGTACCTGAAAAGGACCAAGGATATGTTTCTCGTTTATGGAGGTGCCGAAGAGCTCGTCGTAAAGGGTTACATCGACGCTAGCTTCGACACAGATCTGGATGACTCTAAGTCTCAAACCGGATACGTGTATATTTTGAATGGTGGGGCAGTAAGCTGGTGCAGTTGTAAGCAAAGCGTCGTGGCGGGATCTACATGTGAAGCAGAGTATATGGCAGCCTCGGAGGCAGCACAAGAAGCAGTCTGGGTGAAGGAGTTCATTACCGACCTAGGAGTCATACCCAATGCGTCGGACCCGATGACTCTCTTCTGTGACAACACTGGAGCTATTGCCCTTGTGAAGGAGCCCAGGTTTCACAAGAAGACTAGGCATATCAAGCGTCGCTTCAACTCCATTCGTGAAAGTGTTCAAAATGGAGACATAGAGATTTGTAAAGTGCATACGGACCTGAATGTGGCAGATCCATTGACTAAACCTCTCCCTAGAGCAAAACATGATCAACACCAAAATTCCATGGGTGTACGATTCATCACAATGTAACTAGACTATTGTCTCTAGTGCAAGTGGGAGACTTTTGGAAATATGCCCTAGAGGCAATAATAAAAGATTATTATATTTCCTTGTTCATGATAATTGTCTATTGTTCATGCTATAATTGTATTGTCCGGAAATCATAATACATGTGTGAATACATAGACCACAATGTGTCCCTAATGAGCCTCTAGTTGACTAGCTCATTGATCAACAGATAGTCATGGTTTCCTGGCTATGGACATTGGGATGTCATTGATAACAGGATCACATCATTAGGACAATGATGTGATGGACAAGACCCAAACCTAAGCATAGCATAAAGATCATATAGTTCGTTTGCTAGAGCTTTTCCAATGTCAAGTATCATTTCCTTAGACCATGAGGTTGTGCAACTCCCGGATACCGTAGGAGTGCTTTGGGTGTGCCAAACGTCACAACATAACTGGGTGGCTATAAAGGTACACTACAGGTATCTTCGAAAGTGTCTGTTGGGTTGGCACAAATCGAGACTGGGATTTGTCACTCCGTATGACGGAGAGGTATCTCTTGGGCCCACTCGGTAATGCATCATCATAATGAGCTCAATATGACCAAGGGGTTGGTCACGGGATCATGCATTACGGTACGAGTAAAGTGACTTGCCGTTAACGAGATTGAACAAGGTATTGGGATACCGACGATCGAGTCTCGGGCAAGTAACGTACCGATTGACAAAGGGAATTGAATACAGGATTGATTAAGTCCTCGACATCGTGGTTCATCCGATGAGATCATCGAGGAGCATGTGGGAGCCAACATGGGTATCCAGATCCCGCTGTTCGTTATTGACCGGAGAGGCGTCTCTGTCATGTCTGCATGTCTCCCGAACCCGTAGGGTCTACACACTTAAGGTTCGGTGACGCTAGGGTTGTAGAGATATTAGTATGCAGTAACCCTAAAGTTGTTTGGAGTCCCAAATGAGATCCCGGACGTCACGAGGAGTTCCGGAATGGTCCGGAGGTAAAGATTTATATATAGGAAGTCCAGTTTCGGCCATCGGGAAGGTTTCGGGGGTTACCGGTATTGTACCGGGACCACCGGAAGGGTCCCGGGGGTCCACCGGGTGGGGCCACCTATCCCGGAGGGCCCCATGGGCTGAAGTGGGAGGGGAACCAGCCTCTAGTGGGCTGGTGCGCCCCCCCTGGGCCTCCCCTGCGCCTAGGATTTGGGAACCCTAGGGGTGGGGGCGCCCCACTTGCCTTGGGGGGCAAGCCACCCCCCTTTGGCCGCCGCCCCCCTCTAGATGGGATCTAGAGGGGCCGGCGTCCCCCAGGGCCCCTATATAAAGAGGGGGGAGGGAGGGCTGCGCACCCTAGCCCATGGCGCCTCTCTCTCCCTCCCGTAAGACATCTCCCGCTCGTTGGTGCTTGGCGAAGCCCTGCCGAGACTCTGCTGCATCCACCACCACGTCGTCGTGCTGCTGGATCTTCATCAACCTCTCCTTCCCCCTTGCTGGATCAAGAAGGAGGAGACGTCTTCCCGACTGTACGTGTGTTGAACGCGGAGGTGCTGTCCGTTCGGCACTTGGTCATCGGTGATTTGGATCACGGCGAGTACGACTCCATCATCCCCGTTCTCTTGAACCCTTCCGCTCGCGATCTACAAGGGTATGTAGATGCACTCCTATTCCCTTGTTGCTAGAATACCCCATAGATTGATCTTGGTGATGCGTAGAAATTTTTTAATTCCTGCTACGATCCCCATCAGGCTGCATTCATGTTAAATAGGGCACCGTCTAAATCCGTTGAGACAACGCCTTATGAACTGTGGTTTGGCAAGAAACCAAAGTTGTCGTTTCTTAATGGGTTGCGATGCTTATGTGAAAAAGCTTCAACCTGATAAGCTCGAACCCAAATCGGAGAAATGTGTCTTCATAGGATACCCAAAGGAGACTGTTGGGTACACCTTCTATCATAGATCCGAAGGCAAGACATTCGTTGCTAAGAATGGATCCTTTCTAAAGAAGGAATTTCTCTCGAAAGAAGTGAGTGGGAGGAAAGTAGAACTTGATGAGGTAACTGTACCTGCTCCCTTACTGGAAAGTAGTGCATCACAGAAATCTGTTCTTGTGACTCCTACACCTATTAGCAAGGAAGCTAATGATGATGATCATGAAACTTCAGATCAAGTTACTACCGAACCTCGTAGGTCAACCAGAGTGAGATCCGCACTAGAGTGGTAAGGTAATCCTGTTCTGGAGGTCATGTTACTTGACCATGACGAACCTACGAACTATGAGGAAGCGATGATGAGCCCAGATTCTGCAAAATGGCTTGCGGCCATGAAATCTGAGATGGGCTCCATGTATGAGAACAAAGTATGGACTTTGGTTGACTTGCCCGATGATAGGCAAGCCATAGAAAATAAATGGATCTTCAATAAGAAGACTGACGCTGACGGTAATGTTACTGTCTACAAAGTTCGACTTGTTGCGAAAGGTTTTCGACAAGTTCAAGGGGTTGACTACGATGAGACTTTCTCACCCGTAGCAATTGCCGTATTTTATGATTATGAAATTTTGCAAATGGATGTCTTTCTGGAAGAAGAGTTGTATATGATGCAACCAGAAGGTTTTGTCGATCCAAAGGGAGCTAACAAAGTGTGCAAGCTCCAGTGATCCATTTATGGACTGGTGCAAGCCTCTCAGAGTTGGAATAAACGTTTTGATAGTGTGATCAAAGCATATGGTTTTATACAGACTTTTGGAGAAGCCTGTATTTACAAGAAAGTGAGTGGGAGCTCTGTAGCATTTCTAATATTATATGTGGATGACATATTGCTGATTGGAAATGATATAGAATTTCTGGATAGCATAAAAAGATACTTGAATATGAGTTTTTGAATGAAAGACCTCGGTGGAGCTGCTTATATATTGGGTATCAAGATCTATAGAGATAGATCAAGACGCTTAATTGGACTTTCACAAAGCACATACCTTGATCATGTTTTGAAGAAGTTCAAAATGGATCAAGCAAAGAAAGGGTTCTTGCCTGTGTTACAAGGTGTGAAGTTGAGTCAGACTCAATGCCCGACCACTTCAGAAGATAGAGAGAAAATGAAAAGTGTTCCCTATGCTTCAGCCATAGGATCTATCATGTATGCAATGTTGTGTACCAGACCTGATGTGTGCCTTGCTATTAGTTTGGCAGGGAGGTACCAAAGTAATCCAGGAGTGGATCATTGGACAGCGGTCAAGAACATCCTGAAGTACCTAAAGAGGACTAAGGATATGTTTCTCATTTATGGAGGTGACAAAGAGCTCGTCGTAAATGGTTATCTCGATGCAACCTTTGACACAGATCTGGACGATTCTAAATCGCAAACCAGATACGTGTTTATATTGAACGGTGAAGCTGTCAGTTGGTGCAGTTCTAAACAAAGCGTCGTGGTGGGATCTACGTGTGAAGCGGAGTACATAGCTGCTTCGGAAGCAGCAAATGAAGGAGTCTGGATGAAGGAGTTCATATCCGATCTAGGTGTCATACCTAGTGCATCGGGTCCAATGAAAGTCTTTTATGACAATACTGGTGCAATTGCCTTGGCAAAGGAATCCAGATTTCACAAGAGAACCATGCACATCAAGAGACGCTTCAACTCCATCCGGGATCAAGTCCAGGTGGGAGACATAGAGATTTTCAAAATACATACAGATCTGAATGTTGCAGACCCGTTGACTAAGCCTCTTCCATGAGCAAAACACACTACAAGAAATATGTCAACTTGTGACCCTCACTATTGGCCGCTGAAAGGTCATAGTTTTTCATTTGCGACCTTTTTGTGACCAAAAATAGAAGGTCAAAAGCTGGCGGTCGTAAACTGAAATTAGCGACATTTAACAGAAGGTCGTTGAACCCATGACCTTTTGTTTTGGTCACTGGCTGTCTGCCCAGGCCACGTCGGATCCGACGTGGCAATCTGACGTGGCAAATTGCGACCAATTGAAAAGGTCGTAAATTAGAATCGGCCCGGTCCAATTTGGTGTTTTAGATGGGCCGAGCCCAACAATTCAGCCTTTTTATATATTTTTTTCTTATTAATTTTGGTCAGCTATATGGGCCAAGCCCTACTATTCAGCCTTTTTATTTTCTGGGCCTAGGCCATTTTGCATTCTGTTGCACAACATTCCAATCCACTATTGTTTGGGCCGTAGCCTTTTTAAACCCAAAATATTACTTGGTCCAGTAGAACGTGTTCGGTCTTTTTCATTCGCAAATTTCAATTTTACACATTTCAACAACAAAAAATCTCTATTAAATTATTAAATACAGAATCATTCGCTTAAATATTCACAACATCACATACATGTTTGCATGTCCAACAGCATATACACGGTGGCAAACTAGCATCACCAACAACATCAAATACTCAAAACATGGTGGCAAACTAGTAACATCAACTAAAACTGTGGTGCGCATCTCGAGGCTTCCTTGATCTTCTGTCATAGCACTAGCATTCTCAACAGCATTAGATCCTGATGCACATAAACTATTAGTGAGATATATTGGGAGTTAAATTATTGTCAATAAAAAATATTGAGACAATTATAGGTACATGCCCAAATGCTTCAGTTCATTAAACATTAAGCAAGGCATAGCAAAAATTCCAACAACTTCACAGCAACACGTTAACCTGTTCTACACTTCCACTACAACATTCAAGCTCATGTTAGGCAGCAACAATACTAACCTACAGTCACCAGCATGGTATATTGGCACAAGTGCATGTCATGCAATGAACGTCACTGTAACACATTCACCTGAAGAAAAAATTACTATACTATTCTACTACCACGACCATCCATTCAAGTGACAGCATATAACAATACTAGTAAGCCCACATGGACTAACATCACAAGGCAGGAGAGAATAAAGGGAATCAAGACCTGATGATGATAGTGTTGACAATGATCTGATTGGAATTATCAAGCAGAGCAAAACAGGAGCATGACCATCAAGTCGCAGCCCTGAAGAAAGAACGAACCAATAGAGTCAGCTACTTATTTATTCAGAATTGAGAGTTGAACAATCATCAGAAAACTAAAGATACTGCTCAGCCAACTAAATAACACATGATTCAGTCACACGGTATAATTCTGACTATAATATAACAAGAGAACTAAGGATACTACATACTTAGAACTCAACTAATAAGTGAGAATGATCAAATCTGATGCAAACAACTGATTTTATTTGTTGATGTTACAAAAGGAAGTGTATAAAACAAACTGCAGCAAACACGCTTTGATTTGCTGCTCCAAATAGAGGACCTTGGGATTAGGGTGCTGATCACATAAGTAAATAAACAGTAATACATCTCCAAAACCTTAAATATGGCATCAACTTCTCAGATCACAAAGGTCTAAATTTATAGCATCACACACGAGGTCTAAATTTATACTATGTTCCTTTAGTAGCAAGAGCTGGTTCATGTCTAGCTTGTATTGCATATAACTAGTACAATTTTCACACAAAAAATAGGATTGCAGTATATATTCACAGCATGTAAGAATACTTGGATTAACAGACTAATCAACCATCAACTAACACTTCACAGTACCAACTAACACTTCACAGTACCAAAAAATGGGATGGCGCTAGCCACTTCGGATGTGCAGTAGCCATGAGGGCTTCTTCCTGTTCCACCTGCAACAGCGGCAGCGGCGGCGGCGGCAGCTTCTATAGATCTGAGACTCTAAGCAAAACGCAGGCAGGAGGAATCAGAGGGAGGGGAGATGAAGAACATGGCAGACATTTATATGATGGCAGTAAATAACGTGCAGCTTGGTTCACAAGCATAACTAACCACATGTCAGGATCCTTTCAATGGCATGCACCACACTAATTAAAATAGGATACTGATTTCTACTGTTTGTAATTAGCTACTGCCGATCACGTCTGCAACTTCCTAGCTCAGTGGTCAGAAGACCGACCATACAACGTTGCATGTAGCCGGCCGGCACACACTGATTCGTAGCAAATCAGATTGAACTTTCATAGAATGATTACACTAGTAACTAGTGAGCACTGAAGATGAATCTTAACCCATTGGTAGCAGTCTAACACTAGCAACTAGTGAGCACTGAAGAAACAGCAAGAAACATCACAATGTAACAGCTGAGATCCTAACTTCTCTTCGGCTGCCTTCTCGACCTTGACGCGGAGCTTCGCCAGTTGCTTTCTCCTATCGTAGGAGATCTTGGCCTTCTCCTTCCTCTTTTCCTCTAGCTCTTGAATACCAGGCCAGAGAGTGATGAGAAACGGTATGCACAAGCATCAGCTCATAATGAACAAAAACTGGCAACAACGGATGTATTGTACTGATAACATTAGACTAGAACTAAGAGCCTCAGAGATCTTGGTGGTTAAGATCATCAAGTGGGATAAACCCATTAAGAGTAGAAAATATTTTTATAACATCACAGGCTCAAATGAAAATAAACACCAGCAAACTGTTGAATGAATTAAAACCCAAAACAGAGCAAAATCTCTTAAAGAGCACAAAATGGCATGGTCTGTCAGAAGTAGCTGGTTGTGATAATCATGAAGTATCAGTGGGAATCCAAACAATTTTCTTCATTATGCAGAAGCATGCAAAAGACCCAATATAACAGAAAGAGCAACAAGGTTGCGACCAACACAAGGAGTGCATGTACGACCAGTCATAAAGTAGTGCAAATATAATACAGGAGATGCCATCATCCATCAGAAGTAGCTGGTTACACTAATCATGAGATATCAGTGGGAATCAGAATGATTTTCTTCATCACCCGGAATCATGCAGTTCAACCCAACAGAACACAATGAGCAATAAGGTTCATAACCAATGAAGGAATGCATGTACAGTCAGTCTAAAGCAGTAAAAATGTGCAAATGTACTTCAGGAGATGGCGTGACCCATCGATTTTCTTCATCACCCAGGTAATGCACATCTCATCAGCCAGCAGAACACAAAAAAGAGGATACAAAAAGAACTGTTAAGAGGTTTGCAAAAAATCAAAGGAAAGTATTTGCTCAATAATAAAGGAGTACATATGTAGTCCAAAAGATGGCATGATCCGTCAGAAGTAGCTGGTTGTAATAATCATGAAAATCAGTGGGAATCCGAACGATTTTCTTCATCACCCAGATCATGCACATCTCAGTCAGCAGATCATACATCAACTTGTCCGGAACCATGGTTAGTGAATATTTCATTCCATGGTTCCACTGTGCTGTTAGTTTTAGCTGCTACTGATCTACTATGGTCAGGACATTTGGCACTTAATTTGGTACATTCCTGATCCAAATGGTAGGCTGTAAGCATATGCCATATTGACAGATTTAAAATTGGAGCTGATCCCTTTGTTCACAGTTGCAAGAATCCGAAGGGTATTTTTACTAACACGCAAGATCTAAAGTGTTGTCTCCAACTAGGAAAAAAGAAGAAGCAGAATCACCTTGTTATCGATGTCGCGGTCGAGAAGATCATTCACCGTGCAACCAGCCCCCCTGAGGAGGACAGCTCCGCATCCAAACAGCGCCAGCATTTTCAAGTCAGGGAGCTCCCCCGGCATCGCCGCTATCGTGATCGACCTACGAAGAAAGGTTCAAAGGAGATCTTTGAGTAAGCTGGTACTGTGCTTGGTAAGGCATTCAAGTAACAGGGTAATAAAAGTTGCTCTGTTGCTAACGAACATGCTCTGTTTTCTTGCTAGATCACAAGATCCAGCATGAAGTCAGAATTTTAACCATGACTGGACCTATTAATTATCTGTTTGTGCACATAGCAAATCTGAGACTTTGAGATCAGGATGCTGTCTCTAATCTCTACTGAGCTGGCCCTTCAGAGCAGTTGATCCAATCTCTACGCATTGGTGTTCAGAGATGGTGATGTCGGTAGAAATAAGCGTACCACCTCTCCACCCACGACGCAGTTGCCAAGGGTGGAGAGCCGCTCGTCGACACACTGGACGACCACCTCATCAGGCAGGCTATTCTTGAGGTGCTGGAGCTCTATGGTAGGCATTTGAAACCCATGTCAGGTCAGGTCACTGCTGACTCACTGGACAAGGAAGGACCTCTTTCTTTCTTACCTTGGTCGTTGGTGGTGTGTGGTAGAAGAAGGATCCTCATGCCGCCGATGGATGCATTGACCATCGGGATGGTGTCGGCGAGCTCAGCCTCAAACACAATACAACCACATGACCAATTAGAAGAGAAGAGGCCACCAGAGGTCGCGACTAACCATGACAGATCGAGTCGAGGACAACCAACCTGGTGAAATTCCCCGCCCCACCGGCCGGGAGCCACCTCTCCACCCATGACGCCGGCGGCGCGGGCGGGAGGCTCTTCTCCTTGTCCTTGTCCCGGGAGGAGGTCGAGAGCGGATGCGAGAAGCTGCTGGGCAGCACGATCCGATCGATGTAGAACGAGGAGGCTGTCGCGGAGGCGGAGGGCGGGTGAAAGCATGGGCTGCGGCGGCTTAAGGTGATGAGGTGGCGCCGGGCAGCGGGGCTGGGGACGGGACCGGGGGAGGGGGAGGAGGATGAGGTGTGGCTGTAGGGGAACGGAGAGATGGCCGGGAGAGCGGCGACGCGGAGCAGGATGGGATCTACATGAGGCCGTCGCTGGGGTTTGTGGCGTGGTGGAGGCGGCTGTGAGGAGGGAAGGAGGAGAGGGCGAGGGAGGGAGGGCGCCGCCGCCGGCGACGGGAAGCTAGGGTTAGAGAGGGGTGGCGGCGTCGATCTGGATCAGGGAGAGAGAGGGAGGCGGCGGGCGGAAGGAAGGGAGGAGAGGTGAGTGAGTCGATCTGGGTAGGGTTTGGTGCGGTGGGTTTCTTCAGATGGATGGATGGATGGTGGGATTGCTAGCAATGGATGGTAGGATGTCTGCCATGTCATCGATCCGTGTGACAGGTGGTTCCACCAATCAAAGTCTAGCTTATGTAATTGTGTTGTTTCTCTTTTGTTTCTTTTATATTTTTTACCCTCTTATTTCGGGTAAACACTCAACATATTAGCTTCATGTTATATGTTTAAATGACCCAATATTGTGTTCATATGTGTATCTTAGGATTTCAAACAATGATAATATTGTGGTCTTCATTTGCATTGCACACAAAAATCATTGTCCATTTTTCAAGTGCCCAAAATGAGGTTTTTTTGTGAAGAACCTACCAAATAATTGTTGCAAAATTGGACCAATTCATTTTTATAAAATACTAGGCCATATTTAAAGCACAATTGACCAAATGGTTGGGTGTCAAAAGTTTCGATCCACCTCTAGTGAAAAAGACAAATTTCCGACGATTCAGTAGGAAGCGGGTCAAATTTGAATTGTGGCTGCCTCATAGTTTTCTATTTATTTTTTCCAAAAATCATTTCTAGGTACAAAAGTATCTATTTAATCAGAGTAACACCAAAAAAATTCCAAGATTTAACAACTAAATAGGAACGGTCATTCCCGCCGTTTTGACCACATTTTGAAACGGGCGTAAAAAATTCAAAAAAAAAATAAAAAAATTGGAAAACCTTCGCATTGTGTCATTATATGTGACCAAGTTACCAGGAAAAATAATAAACTTGTAATACGACAATTGTTTTGAAAAAGTGTTATCGGAAACGAGCTATCAAGTGTGAAGATTCATGGCTTTCAAGCCAAATGATCAATCTTATGGCCACATTCATGGCATAGTTTGTTCAAATGATCTCATATTGTGCACAAGGGTGAACATTGGAATTCCAAACAATGTTGCCTAAGGGAGTTTTCATTTTCTTTGCACGGAAAATTCATTTTTCATTTTTCGAGTGCCCGAAATGAGGTTTTTTCGTGAAGGAACTACCAAATAATTGTTGTAAAATGGACTGAATCAATTTTATAAAATCCTAGGCCATATTTAATGCACAATTGACCAAATGGTTGGGTGTCAAAAGGTTCGATCCACCTCTAGTGAAAAAGATAAATTTCCGCCGATTCAGGAGGAAGCGGGTCAAATTTGAACTGTGGCTGCCTCGTAGTTTGCTCTTTATTTTTTCCAAATATAATTTCTAGGTACATAAGTATCTATTTAATGAGAGAAACACCAAACAAATTCCAAGATTCAACCACTAGCTAGGAACGGTCATTCCCGCCGTTTTGACGGCATTTTGAAACGGGCATAAAAAATTCAAGAAAAAAATGAAAAAATTGGAAAACCTTCGCATTGAATCATTATATGTGACCAAGTTACCAGAAAAAATTATAAACTTGTAATACGACAATTATTTTAAAAAAGTATTCTCAGAAACGAGCTATCAAGTGTGAAGATTCATGGCTTTCAAGCCAAATGATCAATCTTATGGCCACATTCATGTCATAGTTTGTTCAAATGATCTCATATTGTGCACAAGGGTGCATATTGGAATGACAAACAATGTTGGCTAAGGAAGTTTTCATTTTCTGTGGACGAAAATTTTATTTTCCATTTTTCGAGTGCCCCAAATGAGTTTTTTTGTGAAGGACCTATAATATATTTGTTGCAAAATTGTACTAAATCAATTTTCTAAAATACTAGGACATATTTAATGCACAATTGACCAAATGGTTGGGTGTAAAAAGTTTTGATCCACCTCTAGTGAAAAAGACAAATTTCCGACGATTTAGTAGGAAGCGGGTCAAATTTGAACTGTGGCTGCCTCATAGTTTGCTATTCATTTTTTCCAAAAATCATTTCTAGGTACAAAAGTATCTATTTAATCAGAGAAACAACAAAAGGTCTCCAAGATTCAACAACTAGCTAGGAACGGTCAAGCCCGCCGTTTTGACCGCATTTTTGAAATGGGCATAAAGAATTCAAAAAAAATCAAAAAATTGGAAAACCTTCGCATTGCATCATTATATGTGACCAAGTTACTAGGAAAAATAATAAACTTGTAATACGACAATTGTTTTGAGAAAGTGTTATCGGAAACGAGCTATCAAGTGTGAAGATTCATGGCTTTCAAGCCAAATGATCAATCTTATGGCCACATTCATGGCATAGTTTGTTCAAATGATCTCATATTGTGCAAAAGGGTGAATATTGGAATTCCAAACAATGTTGCCTAAGGGAGTTTTCATTTTCTTTGCATGGAAAATTCATTTTTCATTTTTTGAGTGCCCGAAATGAGGTTTTTTCGTGAAGGAACTACCAAATAATTGTTGTAAAAATGGACTGAATCAATTTTATAAAATACTAGGCCATATTCAATGCACAATTGACCAAATGGTTGGGTGTCAAAAGGTTCGATCCACCTCTAGTGAAAAAGACAAATTTCTGCCGATTCAGGAGGAAGCGGGTCAAATTTGAACTGTGGCTGCCTCGTAGTTTGCTCTTTATTTTTTCCAAAGATAATTTCTAGGTACATAAGTATCTCTTTAATGAGAGAAACACCAAACAAATTCCAAGATTCAACCACTAGCTAGGAACGGTCATTCCCGCCGTTTTGACGGCATTTTGAAACGGGCATAAAAAATTCAAAAAAATGAAAAAATTGGAAAACCTTCGCATTGAATCATTATATGTGACCAAGTTACCAGAAAAAATTATAAACTTGTAATACGACAATTATTTTAAAAAATTATTCTCAGAAACGAGCTATCAAGTGTGAAGATTCATGGCTTTCAAGCCAAATGATCAATCTTATGGCCACATTCATGTCATAGTTTGGTCAAATGATCTCATATTGTGCACAAGGGTGCATATTGGAATGACAAACAATGTTGCCTAAGGAAGTTTTCATTTTCTTTGGACGAAAAATTCATTTTCCATTTTTCGAGTGCCCCAAATGAGTTTTTTTGTGAAGGACCTATAATATATTTGTTGCAAAATTGTACTAAATCAATTTTCTAAAATACTAGGACATATTTAATGCACAATTGACCAAATGGTTGGGTGTAAAAAGTTTTGATCCACCTCTAGTGAAAAAGACAAATTTCCGACGATTCAGTAGGAAGCGGGTCAAATTTGAACTGTGGCTGCCTCATAGTTTGCTATTCATTTTTTCCAAAAATCATTTCTAGGTACAAAAGTATCTATTTAATCAGAGAAACAACAAAAGGTCTCCAAGATTCAACAACTAGCTAGGAACGGTCAAGCCCGCCGTTTTGACCGCATTTTTGAAATGGGCATAAAGAATTCAAAAAAAATCAAAAAATTGGAAAACCTTCGCATTGCATCATTATATGTGACCAAGTTACTAGGAAAAATAATAAACTTGTAATACGGCAATTGTTTTGAAAAAGTGTTATCGGAAACGAGCTATCAAGTGTGAAGATTCATGGCTTTCAAGCCAAATGATCAATCTTATGGCCACATTCATGGCATAGTTTGTTCAAATGATCTCATATTGTGCAAAAGGGTGAATATTGGAATTCCAAACAATGTTGCGTAAGGGAGTTTTCATTTTCTTTGCATGGAAATTCATTTTTCATTTTTTGAGTGCCCGAAATGAGGTTTTTTCGTGAAGGAACTACCAAATAATTGTTGTAAAAATGGACTGAATCAATTTTATAAAATCCTAGGCCATATTCAATGCACAATTGACCAAATGGTTGGGTGTCAAAAGGTTCGATCCACCTCTAGTGAAAAAGACAAATTTCTGCCGATTCAGGAGGAAGCGGGTCAAATTTGAACTGTGGCTGCCTCGTAGTTTGCTCTTTATTTTTTCCAAAGATAATTTCTAGGTACATAAGTATCTATTTAATGAGAGAAACACCAAACAAATTCCAAGATTCAACCACTAGCTAGGAACGGTCATTCCCGCCGTTTTGACGGCATTTTGAAACGGGCATAAAAAATTCAAAAAAATGAAAAAATTGGAAAACCTTCGCATTGAATCATTATATGTGACCAAGTTACCAGAAAAAATTATAAACTTGTAATACGACAATTATTTTAAAAAAGTATTCTCAGAAACGAGCTATCAAGTGTGAAGATTCATGGCTTTCAAGCCAAATGATCAATCTTATGGCCACATTCATGTCATAGTTTGGTCAAATGATCTCATATTGTGCACAAGGGTGCATATTGGAATGACAAACAATGTTGCCTAAGGAAGTTTTCATTTTCTTTGGACGAAAAATTCATTTTCCATTTTTCGAGTGCCCCAAATGAGTTTTTTTGTGAAGGACCTATAATATATTTGTTGCAAAATTGTACTAAATCAATTTTCTAAAATACTAGGACATATTTAATGCACAATTGACCAAATGGTTGGGTGTAAAAAGTTTTGATCCACCTCTAGTGAAAAAGACAAATTTCCGACGATTCAGTAGGAAGCGGGTCAAATTTGAACTGTGGCTGCCTCATAGTTTGCTATTTATTTTTTCCAAAAATCATTTCTAGGTACAAAAGTATCTATTTAATCAGAGAAACAACAAAAGGTCTCCAAGATTCAACAACTAGCTAGGAACGGTCAAGCCCGCCGTTTTGACCGCATTTTTTAAATGGGCATAAAGAATTAAAAAAAATCAAAAAATTGGAAAACCTTCGCATTGCATCATTATATGTGACCAAGTTACTAGGAAAAATAATAAACTTGTAATACGATAATTGTTTTGAAAAAGTGTTATCGGAAACGAGCTATCAAGTGTGAAGATTCATGGCTTTCAAGCCAAATGATCAATCTTATGGCCACATTCATGGCATAGTTTGTTCAAATGATCTCATATTGTGCACAAGGGTGAATATTGGAATTCCAAACAATTTTGCCTAAGGGAGTTTTCATTTTCTTTGCACGGAAAATTCATTTTTCATTTTTCGAGTGCCCGCAATGAGGTTTTTTCGTGAAGGAACTACCAAATAATTGTTGTAAAAATGGACTGAATCAATTTTATAAAATCCTAGGCCATACTTAATGCACAATTGACCAAATGGTTGGGTGTCAAAAGGTTCGATCCACCTCTAGTGAAAAAGACAAATTTCCGCTGATTCAGGAGGAAGCGGGTCAAATTTGAACTGTGGCTGCCTCGTAGTTTGCTCTTTATTTTTTCCAAAGATAATTTCTAGGTACATAAGTATCTATTTTATGAGAGAAACACCAAACAAATTCCAAGATTCAACCACTAGCTAGGAACGGTCATTCCCGCCGTTTTGACGGCATTTTGAAACGAGCATAAAAAATTCAAAAAAAATGAAAAAATTGGAAAACCTTCGCATTGAATCATTATATGTGACCAAGTTACCAGAAAAAATTATAAACTTGTAATACGACAATTATTTTAAAAAAGTATTCTCAGAAACGAGCTATCAAGTGTGAAGATTCATGGCTTTCAAGCCAAATGATCAATCTTATGGCCACATTCATGTCATAGTTTGTTCAGATGATCTCATATTGTGCACAAGGGTGCATATTGGAATGACAAACAATGTTGCCTAAGGAAGTTTTCATTTTCTTTGGACGAAAAATTCATTTTCCATTTTTCGAGTGCCCAAAATGAGTTTTTTTGTGAAGGACCTATAATATATTTGTTGCAAAATTGTACTAAATCAATTTTCTAAAATACTAGGACATATTTAATGCATAATTGACCAAATGGTTGGGTGTAAAAAGTTTTGATCCACCTCTAGTGAAAAAGACAAATTTCCGACGATTCAGTAGGAAGCGGGTCAAATTTGAACTGTGGCTGCCTCATAGTTTGCTATTTATTTTTTCCAAAAATCATTTCTAGGTACAAAGTATCTATTTAATCAGAGAAACAACAAATGGTCTCCAAGATTCAACAACTAGCTAGGAACGGTCAAGCCCGCCATTTTGACCGCATTTTTGAAATGGGCATAAAGAATTCAAAAAAAATCAAAAAATTGGAAAACCTTCACATTGTGTCATCATATGTGACCAAGTTTCCAGGAAAAATAATAAACTTGTAATAAGCTAATTATTTTAAAAAAGAGTTCTCAGAAATGAGCTATCATGCATGAAGATTCATGGCTTTCAAGCCAAATGATCAATCTTATGGCCACATTCATGGCATAGTTTGTTCAAATGATACCATATTGTGCACGAGGGTGCATCTTGGAATTCCAAACAATGTTTCCTAAGGAAGTTTTCATCGTCTTGGCACGGAAAATTCATTTTCCTTTTTTTGAGTGCCCGAAATAAGGTTTTTTTTATGAAGGACCTACCATATATTTGTTGCAAAATTGTACCAAATCAATTTTCTAAAATACTAGGACATATTTGATGCACAATTGACCAAATGGTTGGGTGTAAAAAGTTTTGACCCACCTCTCGTGAAAAAGACAAATTCCCGCCGATTCAGTAGGAAGCGGGTCAAATTTGAACTGCAGCTGCCTCGTAGTTTGCTATTTATTTTTTCCAAAAATCATCTCTAGGTACATAAGTATCTATTTAATCAGAGAAACACCAAAAAAAATCCAAGATTCAACCACTAGCTATTCATTCGCGCTGTTTTGACCGCATTCTGAAACGGGCATAAAAAATTCAAAAAAATAATTGGGAAACCTTCGCATTGTGTCATTATATGTGGCCAAGTTCCCAGGAAAAATAACAAACTTGTAATACAGCAATAATTTAAAAAAAGTGTTCTCAGAAATGAGCTATCATCTCTGAAGCATGGCTTTCAAGCCAAATGATCAATCTTATGGCCACATTCATGGCATAGTTTGTTCAAATGATCTCATATTCTGCACAAGGGTGCATATTGGAATGGCAAACAATGTTGCCTAAGGGAGTTTTCATTTTCTTTGGACGAAAAATCAATTTTCCATTTTTCGAGTGCGCCAAATGAGTTTTTTTGTGAAGGACCTACCATATATTTGTTGCAAAATTGGACCAAATCAATTTTATAAAGTACTAGGCCATGTTTAATGCACAATTGACAAAATGGTTGAGTGCCAAAAGTTTTTATCCACCTTTGGTGAAAAAGACAAATTTTCGCCGATTCAGTAGGAAGCGGGACAAATTTGAACTGCAGCTGCCTCATAGTTTGCTGTTTATTTTTTCAAAATATCATTTCTAGGTAGAAAAGTATCTCTTTAATCAGAAATACATGGTTTGGTGGCAATACATTGAGGTTTGGATGGTGGCCCAGGGCCCCAACTCCAAAGTGCATAGACTCGCATGCCCGCCGCGTGGTCACCGCGTGACCGCGGTGTTGCCACGCGTTCCGGGCGGCCTAGGCATGTCTAGTGGGTTTGGCACTCCCCTGATAGGTGTGAGGAAGAAGAAGGCAATAGAAGAATCTCACGAGAAGACTGAACCGAGCTCAAACATGAATTAGCGCCCAAGTGTTTGATTAGTGGTATGGGAAATGCACATGGACAATGGGCCTGAGTTTTGGCCGAGGATGATCATCTACTAAGGACACTATCTCGGAAAGTTTGCAGCTCAAATGGAGGAGCCTAGGTGTCACCTGCTTTGCAACGTACCACACTAGACACAAATATGAATGTTGAAGCCACACTCACATGTATTGTTAGATGGGGCTCAAATTTTGTGGAGAGCTATGATTTGGGAATATAGAAGATGTGGCAAAAATTCAGCTCATTAGGATATGCCTAGCCAGTACTTCCTTCACAACAGTTTGAGCTGAACAAAAAATTTGGAAATTTGCCGAGGAAGATTTACGAGTCAAATGGAGTTGAATATTGTCATGAGGCAATGCTTTGGATAGTAAAGAATGCCCAATTTTTTGGGGAATTTTGGGAATGACAGAAATATAGGTTGCTTCACAACCTAGGGAAAAATTGACACATGGACATGACACATAGGCAAAACTGATGAGGTGGCGCCTTGTCATAGCAATAAGTACCAATGCATCCACGTTAACAACCTCATGACCATTTATATTGGTCGTAATCAGGTAGAAATAAGGTCATTGGCGCCTTTGTCTGCTTTCTGACCATTTGGTGTAAGCTATTTTAGGGTTTGAGCCCTTCCAAGCGAAATGGCCGTGAATTTACGACCAATTCAGCTGGGGTCACTAAGAGAAGGTCATAAGTTGAAATATTTCTTGTAGTGACATGATCAGCACCAAGGCTCCATGGGTGTTAGAATCATTACTGTGTAATCTAGATTATTGACTCTAGTGCAAGTGGGAGACTGAAGGAAATATGCCCTAGAGGCAATAATAAAGTTATTATTTATTTCCTCATATCATGATAAATGTTTATTATTCATGCTAGAATTGTATTAACCGGAAACATAATACATGTGTGAATACATAGACAAATAGAGTGTCACTAGAATGCCTCTACTTGACTAGCTCATTGATCAAAGATGGTTAAGTTTCCTAACCATAGACATGAGTTGTCATTTGATAAACGGGATCACATCATTAGGAGAATGATGTGATTGACTTGACCCATTCCGTTAGCTTAGCACTAGATCGTTAATTTACTGTTGTTGCTTTCTTCATGACTTATACATGTTCCTATGACTATGAGGTTATGCAACTCCCAATTACGGGAGGAACACTTTGTGTGCTACCAAACGTCACAACGTAACTTGGTGATTATAAAGGTGCTCTACAGGTGTCTCCGATGGTACTTGTTGAGTTGGCATAAATCGAGATTAGGATTTGTCACTCCGATTGTCGGAGAGGTATCTCTGTGCCCTCTCGGTAATGCACATCACTATAAGCCTTGCAAGCAATGTGACTAATGAGTTAGTTGCGGGATGATGCATTACAGAACGAGTAAAGAGACTTGCCGGTAACGAGATTGAGCTAGGTATTGAGATACCGACGATCGAATCTCGGGCAAGTAACATACCAATGACAAAGGGAACAACGTATGTTGTTATGTGGTTTGACCGATAAAGATCTTCGTAGAATATGTAGGAACCAATATGAGCATCCAGGTTCCGCTATTGGTTATTGATCGGAGACGTGTCTTGGTCATGTCTACATAGTTCTCGAACCCATAAGGTCCGCACGCTTAAAGTTCTGTGACGATCGGTATTATGAGTTTTTGTGTTTTGATGTACCGAAGGTAGTTCGGAGTCCCGGATATGATCACGAACATGACGAGGAGTCTCGAAATGGTCAAGACGTAAAGATCGATATATTGGACGACTATGTTCGGACACCGGAAGTGTTTTGGGAGGTTTCAGACATATACTCGATTACCGGGGGGTTACCGGAACCCCCCGAGGAGTATATTGGGCCTAATGGGCCTTAGTGGAGAAGAGGAGAGGCGGCCAGGGCAGGCCGCGTGCCCCTTCCCCCTCTAGTCCGAATTGGACAAGGAGGGGGGCGGCGCCCCCCTTTCCTTCCTCTTCTCTCCTTCCCTTCCCCCTTCTCCTACTCCTACTAGGAAAGGAGGAGTCCTACTCCCGGTGGGAGTAGGACTCCCCCATTGGCGCGCCCTCCTCCTGGCCGGCCGCCTCCCCCTAGCTCCTTTATATACGGGGGCAGGGGGGCACCCCGTAGACACAACATTTGATCTGTTGATCTCTTGGCCGTGTGTGGTGCCCCCCTCCACCATAATCCACCTCGGTCATATCGTAGTGGTGCTTAGGCGAAGCCCTGCGTCGGTAGCATCATCATCACCGTCACCACGCCGTCGTGCTAACGAAGCTCTTCCCGGAAGCTCTACTGGATCGTGAGTTCGTGGGACATCACCGAGCTGATCGTGTGCTGAACGCGGAGGTGCCGTACGTTCAGTACTGATGATCGGTCGATCGTGAAGACGTACGACTACATCAACCGCGTTGTTATAACGCTTCTGCTAAACGGTCTACGAGGGTACGTGGACAACACTCTCCCCTCTCGTTGCTATGCATCACCATGATCTTGCGTGTGCGTAGGATTTTTTTTGAAATTACTACGTTCCCCAGCAGCATTATTGGGTCTTCAATGTCAACTTGAGGGACGGACGCTTCAAAGTTCTTGATTCAGGCATGATGCTGGACAACATTGAGCTGATGACTAGCGCCTCTACCATCGCGGGGGCAGTACGCCAGCTATGGAGGAAGCATTACCCAAAGTTCAGCATCGAGCACTTCCAGATTATTGACATTGACATACCGAAGCAGCTCGGCAAATAAGACAATAATCATGGCATTCTTCTCAATTTCTTACCATCAATTTGTAGTTTTAAACTTTTTCTACATGTGCAATCTTTAGCTTTTTAAGACATAGAACTAGTCTCCAATCTGTTTTTCTTTTTCATGAGTTTCTCATAGATTATCTAGTCAGTTGCACAGTGGCACATAAGTAGTTGCATAGTGGCACATAAGCAGTTGCACAACGCCACATAAGCAGTTGCACAGTGGAACATCAGTAGTTGCACAGAGTGCATTATCTTCATTTTGGTTTTAATTTTCCGTGACAGATTTTCTTTTTTTGCCCACACACAGCAATGAGTGTGGGCTGTTCGCACTGCTTAACGCCACTGAGTGGAACGGTAGCCAACTGCCCAACTACAAACCCAAGGAAGTACTCAACATCAGGAAGAAGCTGGCATATGATTGGATCACCAGCCCGAACAACTCCGCCCCATGGAGGAAGTTGCTCAGATACGACAAGGGCTAGGTCAGTACTCTTTTTCTTTCTCTGCCCCATGGAGGAAGTTGCTGGTTTGCACAATTTTTGAGCAGATTTTGTAGTTGCACACTAGTAGTAATTCCATTTGCAACTCAATATTATCACTTTTGTTGACACATTAGGAGCACTGGACATACAATTGTTTAACAACTAAATATTTAACCAGTTTCCAACAAAGGCACAAATAGCAACCTTTTTTTACACAGTGCATGAACTAATTCAAGGAGCACAAATGAGATAAGAGAAAGCATAGATGTTGAATGTGTCCACTTGGTCCCAACATTGCTCAAAAACCATCATTCTTTTCCTTTTTTGTCCCAAAGTTACAAACAATGAAAGAGAATCATAGCAGCCTGAGTGGACACACACCAGCAGTGTGCTCTGTAGATTGGCACTGGCTGCATTTGTTTTTCTTCTTTGGGTGTAGCTCTAGCGCCGATTTGTACCGTCGACTCTTTGCCCTACCCTTTGTAGTAGACCTTAGAGGATCCCTGGGAACAAAATCATCAGAGGCTTGTGCAGGGGATGCAGCCTCCAATGGGTTAGTAGGACCATCATGAGGTTGTGTTCGATCATCTGTGTAGTAATCATATAAAAAGTTTAGTATTTTTTTGTGCAACCAGCACTGATGTTCTCTGCAACCACACAGCCCATGCTGTGCAACTAACTGGTTGTTGTGTGCAAGTTAAGTTAAAAAAACACCTGTAGTAGCATGGCCCGTCATGGTACTTGGATTGTAATCACCTATGGGCAAAATAGGAAAAACAAGTTAGTTTTTTATCTTGATGCTCAAACTAACATAGCGCATGCGACTAGGTAGCCTGTTCTGTGCAACTGGGCACTATGATGTGTGCAACTAAAGTCACACACCTAGTTTCATTTGGAGTTGGGGAAGGTAATTACCTGGGTGATGAGCCCCCTGAGTACTGCCTGTAGGTCCATTGGGAGGAACACGCGGGACACTGCTTATTGTGCCAAGCAGGGGAGGAGGTGGCGGAGCATGCCGTGTAGGGCCAGGAGGTGGAGGAGGTCCTAGAGGGTTGCCGTCACCTATAGCCAAAACAGGACAAACAAGTTAGTTGTGTTATCTTGATGCTCTAACTAACACGGCGTGCGCAACTAGGTAGCCTGTTCTGTGCAACTGGGCACCATGATGTGTGCAACTGAAGTTACACACCTAGTTAGATGGGGAGTTGGGGCAGGTAATTACCTAGATGATGAGCCCCCTGAGTGTTGCCTGTAGGGCCATTGGGAGGAGCACGCGGGGCACTGTTTGTTGGGCGAGGCGGGGAGGAGGTGGCAGAGCATGCCGTGTAGGGCCTGGAGGTGGAGAAGGTCCTCGAGGGTTGCCATCATCTGATGGCCCCGTAGAATAAGCCGTTTTTTTCTTTTTCTTGGACTTGTTCAGGTGGCCAATCTCAGTACGTGCTCCGTGCATATGCTTGTATACAATGGCCTGTGCAAGCCACTCGCAAACTTGGCTAGTTTTCAAAAATTGAATATCATGTTTCCCTCCCTTATCTGCTTCTTTGATTGAGGAGGCATTTCATCCGGTTGCTCATACCCGGTCCCTGGCGCACTAGGGACAGCAGTAGGTGTCCATCATCTTAGCATGTACCTTTCCAGTATGACATCAACTCCAAGATGGGTGAACACCTTGAGGATGTGGCAACAGAGCATGACGTCCTTGTCCATTTTGCAGCACTCACACAAATAGGAACCATCCTCCACCCTTGCCTGCATGAAGTAGTTTCGAGAACCATATTTGGCAACAAATTCCTGGTTTGGTCTGAGCTCAAAAAGGTCAGCACCAACTTGGAACGCATTATAACGTCCAATCAGCTCAAACTCTTCTCTGAACTTGTGGTAAAGGTCCCTAGTGTAGGTTTCGTAAGCTTGCCTCTCTATTGGGAAGTTGGACCATAGCTCAATCTCAAGGTGTTCTGTCCTTTAATCATTACAGCCTTCCTTGGCAAGGATGTGGTTCTGAATTTTTTCATATTGCTTGAAGAAGTTCAAGATTGAGTTGTGTGGGTTCACATATCTTTTTAGGACGGCGTTGAACCCCTCACTAACCTGTGTAGACTGTAGGAAGGGGAAGAACCTGTGTTTGAAGTAGCACATCACCCAAGTTGACCTCTATTCGTACAACTTCTCAAAGTGCGTGTGTGTCATAGCCTCGTACTTCATCATTAACCCAGCCCAATTCTGCTCAAACTCGTCTATAGTGAAGCTGAAGTCAACACGATAGTTGAAATCATTAGAGAGCCCTAGATTCTGGAACAATAGCCAACCAACTTTTTCCTGAGCCTTTTTCATGATGTGCCATCGACAACAGCGGTGCACGGTGGTTGGAAAGGTGCTATGTATTGACTGCCTCATTGCACCATCCTGATCGGTGATGAAGTTGTCAGGAGGTTTGCCATCCATAGCCTCTAGGAATGCTCCGAAGACCCAATCAAATCTCGATGCCAACTCCTGCCTCACAAACGCGAAACCTAGCATGAAAGATTGGCCATGTCGGTTTATTCCGATGAAGGGCGCGAACGGCATATTGTACATGTTGGTCATGTAGGTGGTGTCAAACGATATGCAATCGTGGTACGCCTCCGCATAAGCTTTTCGAGCTGAGCCATCCACCCAAAATATGTTGACAACTTTGTCCTCTTCATCATATTTTACCTTATAGAAGAAGTCTGGATCTGTTTTTTGTATATACTTGAAGTGCGCAATTGTCTCAATCATGTCAGCCTCCTTTGTGTCATCTCTACGGAAACTTGTACACAGATTTGTTATTGCCTTTGGTCTGAAGGGCACCATCATCTCAGATCCATAGAACTCTGCCATTACATGCATCATACGTCCTGCATAATACAAAAAGAAACAATATACATTTTATTAGTCGCACGAATGCACATATCCAGCTGCACAATAATACGATATGTGTTGGCACAGAAGATAGTTGCAGGAAATGGACAACCAGCTGCACCTTTTAAAAAACACTTGCACTTTGCACACAGGACATTATGTAGTTGCACAGTGAAGGTAATCTAGTTGCACATGAACATTATGTAGTTGCACAATGAAGGTAGTATAGTTGCACACTTAAGGCATTTTAGTTGCACACCATTACCATAACAGTTGCACACTGGACTGCCTAGAGGGAAACTTAATTCTGTAAGGGATATAGAAACACACATGTAGTCAAGTTGCAGTTATACAAGATGCGCAAAAACTCCTTTTCATCAGGAGAGATGCCTTGGTGGGATCTCAAGTATTTGGACAACGAAGGTTTGTTCACCAGTGGATGATTGTGGTCACAAACAAAGTGCTTCACCTGCCATCGCCCATCTATCAGCTTCACCAACATTTTTGCCTTGCATTGAGTCTGCTTTATTGTCTTGCGTTTACGCTTCTTCTTTTTCTTACTAGTACCAGCCTCCTCTTCAGCAAATATTGGAGGTTCATCTTCCATCTCCTCATCACTATCAATAGGTTTTGGATCTGGTATAGGGTCCAGGACAGGAGGAGCCTCAGCTCCTCCATCATCAGCTTTGGGCTTCTTGAACTTGTTGCAGCAAAACTGCTGTTTTACCAATACATTTTTGTGGGGTGTCCGCCTAGAGGTGTTCATTTTTACAGAGAAACCCATCCGTAGGGTATAGCTATTGTAGTGATCCTTAACAATTGAAGGGTGTCAAACCTCATGCCAACATAGGGTTCCATCGGCTGAGCATGAACCTCATCTTCTCCTTCTTCTCCTTGCACAGCATCGTCAACAGCACCAGCTCCGAGCTTAGTCCTGGTTGGACCAGGAACATTTACCGCGGTGCCCGTGTCATCAAGAGTATGGCTCTCTGACTGCAAAGACACCAGTATAGGGGCACCACGGGTTGATGACTGCCCTGCCACATTGTCATGGCCCATAGGGTTAGGCCCACGACTTGTTTGAGTGTAGTAAACAGAGCGCCCATTTTCTGTCCAATTTCCTTGCGGTATGCTGGGTTGCTTCTCATCCATATCATGAGGAAGCTCATTGAGATCAGGAGGCAACTCATTGAGATCAAGCATTTTTTTCCTTTTTCTGTCTGTTGCCACACATCCACTGCATATAAAAAAGAAGGAAGTGATGTCAAGTTTTAATCATCAAATAGTGTTTCAAAAAACCTAAAAACTTAGTAAATAGGAAGTTACACAACATTTTATGACAATCTTAGTTCCAAAAGCGACATGTCTATAGCAGAATCTTTTATTATAATAGGTATGCATTTCTTTGCACAGACTTGTTATGTTAGTTGCACAGTTTGCCGTAAATAGTTTGCAAGAACATGACTTTTTTTTACTACAGAGTTTTTCTGACTTTTTCCTTTGTTTGTTGCAATGATCCGCAGGTTTTCTGTTGGCAAGGAGCTGATTCAGATTTTTCTGCACACAATTTGGACAAAATTCGATGCTACACTTTGAGATGGAAAATCCAAGTGAAAGAAGAAAGAAGAATTGGATGATAGACTATAGACATATGCTTTTCATCGCCATTTTTGTTTTTACTTCCAGTATATCTGAACATATTTTTACACTATAGCTTTGCAATAGGTGTGCTACCAGAATATATCTGTGGAACAAGTATATATATGTGACTACTTTAATATGGTTTATGGCTTCAATAGCCTTGTTTATTTTTCTCTGTTCCACAAATTGCTGGAGATGTTGCTATTGATCATTGTGTAGCTTTCAAAAAAGTTCCTGCCTTTTAGCTATCGTACGGCAGATTTTTGGTTTTGGCTAGTGTCGGTGTCAAAACCGGCGGATCTCGGGTAGGGGGTCCCCAACTATGCGTCTAGGCGGATGGTAACAGGAGACAAGGGACACGATGTTTTTACCCAGGTTCGGGCCCTCTCGATGGAGGTAAAACCCTACTCCTGCTTGATTAATATTGATGATATGGGTAGTACAAGAGTAGATCTACCACGAGATCAAGGAGGCTAAACCCTAAAAGCTAGCCTATGGTATGATTGTTGTTCTGTCCTACGGACTAAAACTCTCCGGTTTATATAGACACCGGAGAGGGCTAGGGTTACACAGAGTCGGTTACAATGGTAGGAGATCTACATATCCGTATCGCCATGCTTGCCTTCCATGCCAAGGAAAGTCCCTTCCGGACACGGGACAAAGTCTTCAATCTTGTATCTTCATAGTCCAAGAGTCCGGCCAAAGGTTGTAGTCTGGCTATCCGGACACCCCCTAATCCAGGACTCCCTCAGTAGCCCCCGAACCAGGCTTCAACGACGATGAGTCCGGTGTGCAGATTGTCTTCGGCATTGCAAGGCAGGTTCTCCTCCAAATTCTGTGTACCTGTCGAATAATGTCCGGTTTTTTGTGAATGTAGCGCTCCTTGGCTTCTATGCCCAATAATGGCCGTCTTCCACGTGTCAAATGAATACGAATAGTCAGGGTGTTTTTACATTTACACCCCTAGACGCGTAAATGAGCCGCCTATTTAAAAGGACGAGGATTTAGATCCAAACCACACCATCTCCCCTCCACGAGCATTCATCAGAGTGTATCCGACAGAGGTCCATTCCATCATGGTCGGCCATCGCAGCTCCTCCTCTCGCCCTTCCAGCCCTCAGCCTAAAGATTGCGAGAGATGCTCCATCCCACACAGCGAGCTAGTGACACTCCAGACCAAGGGATTTCTCCCCCCGGCCTATATGGTCCCGGTTTGAGCCGGACTTGCCACCTATAATGGCGGAGAGCAAGCGGAGAGCGCCCCCAATCCCTCCAAAGGAGAGAGGGTATGCCTTGTCCCTTATTTAATAAGAGGGCTCGGATTTCCAATTCATCCGTTTCTTCGGGGGCTCCTGGAGTTCTATGGCCTCCAGCTGCACAACCTCACGCCTGCCTCCATATTGCATATCGGGGGCTTCATAGCCCTTTGTGAGCTGTTTTTGGGCTACGAGGCTCATTTTGCGCTGTGGAAGAAGCTATTCTGCCTTGTGCACCGTTCTCAAAAGGGGTCAATATATCAAGTGGGCGGAGCCGAAGTGTGGCACATCGCCGGGACCGGATATCTATCCGGAACCCCAAAGAAGGCGTCCGAGGACTGGCCTTCGGAATGGTTTTATATAGTGGACGTCCCGCTGCCGGATCCTGTCCGGATCGGCCTTCCTAAGTTCGACAGTGCTCCCCCGAAGAAGCGCCTAAGCTGGCGTCCACGGAGCCCTCAGAAGGAAAGCGACAAGGACGTCCTTTACCTACTGGGCCGAATAAGGTTGTTAGCTCATTCCGGACTGACCATGATCGGAGTCATGGCTGCATGCATTATGCGGGGGGTGCAGCCGCTTCAGTATAGAGGCCACCCCATGTGGGACTTCAACGGGGAGGACGACGCCACCCGCCACGGCCGTAAGGGGCCGGAATCGGCTACCTCTCTAATACAGATCTTGTCCGCTTTGTACAAGGGAGAAGAGGAGGAATTTCTCCACGTCAACCCACAGGGTGGATTTTCTATGTACAATCCTCCAAGTTGGGTAAGTGGACACTTTTACTTGTCCATCCATTTTATATTCCCATCGTTAAATATTCAGTCTAACGACTTCAACGCAGGAACTACACCAGGCTGTTAAAGAAATAAACAGCCCACCTCCATAACCCGAGGATCCGGGACGGTCCCTCGACCCGGCCTCCCAAGAGGATCCGGACTTATCTATGGAGCTGATTGATGGGGTGTTTCATCAATTGAGCAAGGACAATGCCTTGGTGGCCATTACGGCCGATTACCCAGGGCTACTCCCAGCCTCACAGGTAACTGAGACCGAAGTCCCAGCACCTTGAAAAGGGATTCATCCTCGCGTGTTTTCGATTTCCGTATAACAACCGTGTTTTGCAGGGGAGGTCCTTGAGACGGGAGGTCGAGCCTGTGGCGACTAGCCAATGAGGGGCTGCAAGGCCCCGTGGGCTGAAAAGAAGTGCGCTCCGGACTGAGATGCCGACACAAAGGTATAGCATGCCATCTTATTCCCTAGTGTTATTCCTTCAAGGCATATTAACACTCGTGCTCTCTTCAGGACAAAGAGACCTCGCCGGACTATATCCGGAGAGGTTGCCAATCGCGCCTCCACCAGCCAGGCTCCAAAGCCTAGTCCCGAAGCGGAGGCGAAAACGAGGCGCGCACCGGACGCTCCTCCGACAGAGGATGCGGACAGGTTGTCTGCCACCAATTCCGAGGTGGAGAGTGCCATGAACCACAGGCATCGCCGGACAGTTCTTCGTGATGCTTGTTTCTCCCAAGAGGCATTGGATGCCTTCAATTCAGGAGATGCATACCTCGGTGCCGCTTAAAATGGTCTAGCCAGAGCCACAGAGCAATATGTAAAAGACATACGGGTGAGAAAATTTAAGGTTATATATATCAGTAGCCCCCGAGACTTGAAACAGTTAGAATAACTGATTTAAGGATCATTTATAATGCAGGTTCTTGCAAAAAAGAATACCCAACTGTCCCAGGAGCTAGAAGAGTGCAAAGCCCAACTTGAGGCCGCACTAGCCGCGGCAGGGGAGCCCAAGGAGACCCCCTCTGGTAATATACGCTTCAAAAGATAAGTATTTTGTGACGTGCGGCGTGGGTGCAAATCTGACAAATGAAATTGCAGATGGCACCGGATTAAATCCGGATCAGCAACAACTCCTACGCCAGCTAAAGGCTGGTGAGAGTGTGCTGACAAAGGTGAGGCGGGAGAAGAACGATCTCCAAGATGCCAACACCAAGCTGGGTGTTGAACTGAAGGATGTTTGTGCCCAGCTGTCGGAACCCGTTAAGTAGAAAACGGCTTCGACGCGGCATATTTAGTAAGTGCTTAAATGAACTTTGAAAAAAGAGTTCGGCGAGGAAGTCGACTAACAGAGTTATATCTATAGGTATGCTAACAGGTCGTCCTGTAGAGGAAATGCCCGGTTCTATGGGTGAACTTCTTCACGAGCTCTCACAAATGCACGAACGAGTTCGGCAGGTGATGCAAGGCATCGTTCAGGTCTTGTGGCCATCCATCTCCATGCCCGAAGGCCTTGGAGAGCTTGCGGACAAGCTGAATGGAGCGCGGCGGCGCTTCCGATTGTGGAAGATATCGGCTTGCCGTCAAGGCGCCAGGGAGGCCTGGGCCATGGTGAAGATGCGGTACACGAAGGCTGACCCAAACCACATGGTCGAGGTCGAACCTGTGGGGCCCGATGGGAAGGAGATCCCTGTGAGCTTAGTGTACGGCCAAGTAGAATTGGCCGCAAAATATTCCCAGCAGGACTGTAAACTTGACAGCCTATTAGATGGTATTGAAGAGGAATACAATCAGTCGGATTGACTATGTAATTTTAATTGACATGTATAATGCCTTCTAGCCGGATTGTAGATCGTTTGTCATGGACGACCTTTTCGCTTCAACCTCGGGACCTGACGGTCTGGAGTGTGTCCGAATACCCTCGCGGTTATATAAGAACCGGGTTATGCATGGAGACCAGGCGTAGGGGTCATTAATGCTTGAACAGACAAGTGCCCAACTAGTTATGCTATATTACATGGTTAGTAAGAAACGTCTTCCAGGGAGAATAGTTCCGTTAGGGGTTCCTTTCCCTGGGAGGCATGCCCTAAAGTGCATGTCCGTTCTGCGAAAAGAGACGCAGGAAAAACGTCTGGGGGCGAATAAATAAGTTAAAAATCATCTTTAGTTGACCGACCGAATATTCCCTTAAGAACGCTAGCTTTCGGCTTCACCCAGTCTGAGGTACACATCCGGCTGACCCGGCAGTAACAATCGCAGAGGTGCTCCCTTTACCACCTAGCTGAACAATCGGGAACGTAGGGGTAAGCACAGGAGCCAGGCAACCCAGCTTGGCCAAAAATTAAGTCATATCGATGCATATAATGGTGAATAAAGGGTACATGCGGAAGTGTGACACATGTGTTGGGCATGAAGCCCATATAAATAAGCTTCTGTTAAAGAAGCCCCTAGGTCTAATGAGCGCGGATAGCGCGTCAGTTGTGTGCGAACAAGGCACGGATGAGCCTTTAAAGGCTATAGTAAAAAGAGAGGAGAGAAATGTAAGACATACAGTTTATAAAAAATGGACGGAGAAAGGAGACGAACACAGAGTCCGGCGCTAGGCATAGAATCTTCAGAGACGGGCTGCGTTCCATGGGTTCGGCTCGAGTCGGTTATCCGATGCATCTCGCAGGTGGTACGCTCCACCAGTCAGGACTTGGACAATGATGAAGGGACCTTCCTATTTGGGCTTGAGTTTGTCCTTTTTCTTATCCGGCAGGCATAGAACCAATATGCCAACATTGTAATTTTTGGCAGTACTTCTCTGCTTTGGTATCTTCGAGCCTGTTGTTGATAGAATGCGGAACGGGCTTTTGCCACGTCACGCTCCTCCTCTAAGGCGTCCAGACTGTCCTGCCGATCGAGCTCGGCTTCTCTTTCTTCGTACATGCGCACACGAGGTGAGTCATGAATTATGTCGCAGGGCAAAACTGCCTGTGCACCGTACACCATAAAGAATGCTGTGTATCTGGTGGTGCGATTCGGCGTGGTCCGCAGCCCCCAGAGTACGGAGTCGAGCTCCTCTACCCAGTGCGTATTAGATTCCTTGAGGGACCGCACTAATTTGGGTTTGATGCCGCTCATGATAAGACCATTTGCTTGTTCGACCTGGCCGTTAGTTTGTGGGTGATAGACGGAAGCATAATCGAGCGTGATGCCCATGTTTTTGCACCAGAGTTTTACCTCGTCGGCCGTGAAGTTCGTGCCGTTATCAGTGATGATGCTATGGGGGACGCCGTAACGGTGTATGACCCCGGATATAAAGTCTATCACCAGTCCGGATTCGGCCGTCTTAACAGGCTTGGCTTCTATCCATTTGGTGAACTTATCCACCATGACCAGTAAGTATTTTTTTCTTGTGGGTTCCACCTTTAAGGGGTCCAACCATGTCAAGCCCCCATACCACGAAGGGCCAAGTGATGGGGATAGTTTGGAGGGCGGTGGGTGGCATCTGGCTTTGGTTTGCAAAGTGCTGGCAACCGATGCATCGTTCGACTAAGTCCTGAGCGTCTGCCCGGGCCGTCGGCCAATAAAAGCATGTATGGATGGCCTTGCTTACAAGGGACTGAGCTGCAGCGTGATGACCGCCGAGTCCGGCATGAATTTCAGCCAGAAGGTTCCATCCTTCCTCTTCGGAGATGCACCTTTGAAGGACTCCGGTAGTGCTTTTCTTATAAAGCTCTCCCTCCTGGACTTTATAGGCCTTAGATCGCCACACTATGCAGCGTGCGTCATTTTGGTCCTCGGGGAGTTCCTGCCTAGTAAGGTAGGCTAGGAATGGTTCTGTCCACGGGGCGATGACGGCCATTAGTACGTGGGCTGAAGATGTTATTTTGTTGGCAGAGCCGCCGATTATGTCAGAGTGTTCGGTGTCAGGCAGTGCGGTTGGATCCGGGCTGTTATTGCCTGGTTCCCCTTCCCATTCCACGGATGGCTTGAAAAGCCTTTCCAAGAAGATGTTGGGGGGGCTGCATCACGTTTTGCACCGATGCGTTCCAGGACATCTGCCGCCTGATTATTTTCCCGGGCTATATGATGAAATTCGAGCCCCTCGAGCCGAGCTGACATTTTTAGGACGGCGTTACGGTAAGCTGCCATTTTTGGATCCTTGGCATCAAAGTCTCCATTTATTTGAGATATCATGAGGTTCGAATCCCCGCGCACCTCTAGGTGTTGAATGCCCATGGATACTGCCATCCTGAGGCCATGTAGAAGGGCCTCATATACGGCTGCATTGTTGGAGTCCATATACATTATCTGGAGTACGTATTGAACTGTGTCTCCTGTGGGGGACGTCAAAACGACGCCAGCCCCTAGACCGGCCAACATTTTGGAGCCGTCGAAGTGCATGATCCAGTTTGAATATGTGCCGTACTCTTTAGGGAGTTCGACTTCCATCCATTCAGCGACGAAGTCGGCCAAAACTTGCGACTTAATAGCTCGCCGTGGCTTATAAGTTATGTCGAATGGGAGGAGCTCAATGGCCCATTTTGCAATCTAGCCCGTTGCGTCGCGGTTGTTTATAATATCGTTAAGTGGCACTTCCGAGGCTACTGTTATTGAACACTCTTGAAAGTAGTGTCGCAACTTCCGGGATGCCATGAATACCGCGTACGCAATTTTTTGATAATGCGGGTACCGTGACTTGCACGGAGTAAGGACAATGGACACATAATAGACCGGCTTTTGAATGGGGAATTTGTGTCCGTCCGTTTCTCGTTCGATGACGAGCACTGCGCTTACAACCTGATGGGTTGCTGCATGTATTGTAGCATTGGTTCGCCAATGTTTGGCACGGCCAGGACTGGGTTGTTGCCAATATGGCTTTTATTTCGTCGAGTCCGGCCATGGCTGCAGCCGTCCACTCGAAGTGTTCGGTGCGCTGAAGGAGGCGGTAAAGGGGTAGTGCCTTTTCTCCCAAGCAGGAGATAAAGCGGCTTAGAGCCGCCACACATTTGGTTAATTTTTGTATTTGTTTGAGGTCCTTTGGGATATCCAATTGCGACAGAGCTCGGATCTTGGCTGGATTTTCTTCAATTCCTCTACCGGATACAATGAAGCCCAAGAGCTTTCCGGCTGGTACACCGAAAACGCAATTTTCCGGGTTGAGCTTGATGTCGTATGTTCGGAGGTTATCAAATGTGAGCCTCAAGTCGTCTACTAGAGATTTGACATGTCTTGTTTTAACGACCACGTCATCTACGTATGCCTCCACTGTTTTGCCTATCTGGTTTGCCAGACATGTCTGAATCATGCGCTGATATGTTGCGCTGGCGTTTTTGAGCCCAAAGGGCATTGTGTCGAAGCAGAATGGGCCGTATGGCGTGATGAATGCTGTTGCAGCTTGGTCTGACTCTGCCATCTTGATTTGATGGGAGCCGGAGTATGCATCGAGGAAACACAACAAATCGTGTCCTGCGGTAGCGTCGATAATTTGATCGATGCGGGGGAGGGGGAAGGGATCCTTTGGGCAAGCCTTGTTAAGGTCTTTAAAATCAACGCACAGGCGCCAGGATTTGTCCTTCTTTGGTATCATCACCAGGTTTGCTAGCCAGTCCGGATGTTTTATATCTCTGATGAATCCGGCCTCCAATAGCTTGGCTAGTTCCTCTCCCATGGCCTGTCTCTTAGGTTTGGAAAAACGCTGAAGATCCTATTTGACTGGCTTAAATCCTTCTAGGATATTTAAGCTGTGTCCAGCCAGCCTGCGTGGGATTCCTGGCATGTCTGAAGGGTGCCAGGCGAAAATGTCCCAGTTCTCACATAGGAACTCTCGCAGTGCGGCGTCTACATCAGGGTTTAACTGTGCCCCGATGGAAGCTGTTTTATTGGGGTCCGTTGGATGGACCTGGAATTTGACTATTTCGTCCGCCGGTTTAAAGGAGGTGGACTTGGATCTTTTGTCGAGTATCACGTCATCCCTATTCACTGTCGAGCGCAGCGCAGTCAGTTCCTTAGCCGCTAGGGCTTCAGATAGTGCCTCGAGGACTAGTGCGGCTGTCTTGTCTTCGGTGCGGAGTGTTGTGTCCAGATCACTAGCGAGAGTGATGATTCTGTTAGGCCCGGGCATCTTGAGCTTCATGTACCTGTAATGGGGTATTGCTTGGAAGACTGTGAATGCTTCCCGCCCTAGCAGAGCGTGGTATCCGCTACTGAACGGGGCCACTTGGAACATGACCTCTTCGGAACTGTAATTATCCGGCGTGCCAAACACCACATCTAGTGTGATTTTTCCTGTACAGCGTGCTTCCCGACTGGGGATTATTCCTCTAAAGGTTGTGGTGCTTTGCTCAATGCAGTTCCAGTCTATTTCCATTTTTTGAAGGGTTTCCTCATAAATGAGGTTCAATCCGCTGCCGCCATCCATGAGTACCTTGGTAAGGCGAAAGCCGTCCACTATTGGACTGAGGACCAATGCGGCTGGTGCTCGGGCTGTTCGGAATTTAGGTTCATCACTGGCATTAAAAGTAATAGCCGTGTCACTCCATGGGTTTATTGTTGCTACTTGGTAGACTTCAGCAAGGCTGCGGAGTGTTCTTTTTCGCGTATTATTTGATGCGAAAGTCCCGAAGACTGTTAATACCGTACTGGTGTCCCTGGGGTGGCTTTCTGTGGCTTCTAGAATTAGAAGATCTTGACCAATTTTAGCCACCTGCCGGAGTATCCAACATGCTATAAGGCTGTGAGTTGGTGTGGCACCCTCTGTACTGTGAATTTTACAGGGTCCATTAAGCCATCCTTCCAGTACGGTTCCATGCCCTGTAGGGGGTTTCTGCTTTTTGGTGTTTAACCCGGGTGTCTGGCTATGATGCACCCTTTTATTTTGGACTGGGTTTGTATTCAGGGCCGGATTGTCCCAAAATTTTATTTCGGTTTTCCAGGCGCTTTCCATCGCACAGTATTTTCATACTATCACTGGTAGAAAAAGGGCCTATAGTCCCGGTTCGTAAGGGCCTTTAGTCCCGGTTCCTGAACCGGGACTAAAGTGTCGGTACTAATGCCCCGACCCTTTAGTCCCGGTTCAATCCAGAACTGGGACTGATGGTCCTCCACGTGGGCAGTGCGCAGAGCCCAGGCAGGAGACCCTTTGGTCCCGGTTGGTGGCACCAACCGGGACCAATAGGCATCACGCGTCAACATTTCTGTGGCTGGGGTTTTTGGTTTTTTTTTTGAAGGGGGGGTTTGGGGGTTTTGGGGGGTTAATTTAGGTGTTTCATATATTGTGTTAGCTAGCTATAATTAATAGAGAGAAGTGTCCTCTCTTATGTCTGTGCTTGGTCGACGCTACGTACTATACATACGTATAGAGAGGACTAGACATGCTAGCTAGCTAGTAAGCAAACGATGGAAACAGAAGATCGTCATGAACATATATGCATACAGAGAGAAGTGATATCGACCACCTCTCCTTCTCCGAGAGATTGGTGGAACAACAAGTTCTCGTATATCTATCTGACACTACCGGCTACATATATACAATAATTATCTCTTACAAATATAATCATACGGACTCAGGGTCCACATAGAATTCTCCGTCTTCAGGGATCACGTGGTCAAGAAAGAATGCCGTCAATTCCTCTCGAATTGCTCGCATGCGAGCTGGTGCTAGGAGTTCATCCCGCTTCCGAAACATCTAATTTAAAGAAGGGGTCAATACATATATATATATGAATGAATGAAACTCAACACAAATGATGGTAATAAAATAAAATTGTGAATGTTGTTATTTACGTACTTCATATTGTTCGTCAGTGTAGCCCCGCTCACAGGTCGTGTGGCGGATGGACTCGCAAACGTAGTATCCACAGAAATCATTCCCTTGTTCCTGCCACAACCACTTTACATGAGATAGAGGTTAGTCAAACTGATAAGCAAGAATGCCAAATGGTATTGATGAAACTAGCGCTTGAATGACTAGTAGATGCGCGGAACATGCTACTATAGTACTTAATATGTATGTGATGTATGTGACGACACTCTCGACATGCCCTCGTTCTTTTCATCTTGTCGGTGTACTTAATATGTATGTGATGCTCGTGCACGGGCAGTTGCAGCGCCTCGCGGCAAGGCTTGCCGGGTGACCGCCAAGACCCTTCGTGGTTCCCTTGAAGACCATTCAAGAACAAAGTACTCAAACCAAGGCCCTGGCAAGAGGAGCTTGCCGGGAAGGCCAACCCAGGCCCCGGCAAGAGGAGCTTGCCGGGAAGAGACAAGACCCCGGCAAGAGGAGCTTGCCGGGAAGGCCACTCAAGGCATACCAAGAAAGCTTGCCGCGACGCGCCCTGCGTCCCGGCAAGGCCCGGTGAGCAACAAGCTCCCAAACACGACAAGACGACGACCGCGGCAAGGAGCTTGCCGCGGGAAACCCCCACTTCGTGCCCGCGCTCCAGCACACCTGCTAACGTGTCGCTCTAGGACTCTCCCAAGCACACGTGGCAGGAGGCTGTGTAGCTAGGGGTGCGCGGTGGCAAGCGGAGATGAAGAGAAGGCCATCGTGGCAAACGGTGGCGCTCCTAACGGTCACTTTTTGCACTATTTAGGCAACTCAGACAGGCATTTAATGCCCTTGTCCCCTGCCGTCAGAGTTAGGTAGGGTGCACTGTATCCACAGTAGCGGTAGCTACACCTACCGCATCCTTTTCCATTTTTACCCTTCTAGTCTACGTTGCCACCTGTCGGTGACCCCTTGAAAGTATAAAAGGAGGCCCAAGCGCAACGTAGAAGGGGTTCGGCCGGTTCGGCTCATTCAAAACACCAGGAACACTCCCACGCTCAGTCTGATAGCGTCCATCGCTCCTGAGCAAGGATTCAATACACACAAACAAGCAGCAGTAGGGTTTTACGCATCCGTGCGGCCCGAAGCTGGGTAAAACCGCTCGCGTGTACCGCCTCGATCCGCTCTTTGTGCGGCCTCCGCCCTCACCGAACCGAAAGGGGCCCTGTCCCCATAGGTGTTCGTGGATCAGCCTCCCCGACATCTTTGGCGCGCCAGGTAGGGGGCGTCGAGATCGTGCGAACCCGATCCGGCATGCACGCGAGCTAAATCTTCATCGTCTTCATCGACATGCCACCGAAGAAGAAGGACGCGGAGGCAGCTGTTCCGTCTGCATCGCTTTCACCGCCTCCGGAGCAAACGGGTGGTGGAGTGGACGCCGGCGGAAGGATAGGCGTCGACGAGGGAGCCCTCAGTGCGGCCAAGTCCAAGGACAAGGCGGCACAGACCTCGGCGTCCATGTGCGCACCGCGCCCCTCTCAGGAGGCACGGGACCAGCAGCGTCATGGCGTTCGCAGCGCCATACGTCCGCTGGGCCAAGATCAAGCTGGTGGTTCTCGTGGCGCTCAAGACCAACATGCACGTCAACATGCTGGCTCGAGCGAAGTACGGTCGCTCGGACGGGGCACTGCTCCTTCTAACGTGGTTAGGAGTCCAAGCACGCCCCACTCCTCGCACCATTCGCCTCTGCCGCCCACCACTCCAGCAGAAGCCTTGGCGCGAGCTCAACTGCTCCTAGACTATCCTCCGACGGCGGACAAGACCGAATAATGGAGGTCCACTATCCAGAGCCTCATCGGCTTCGCCAACGGCGACACTGCGCGGCAACCAAGCACCTCGCTGCCGCGGCAGGACAGCCAGACGCAAGCCGATGGCAACAAGACTGGGGGAGGTGCGGCTTCCATGCACTCTCCACTACGAAGGCCAAAATCACCGACTCGCCGGGTCCACCCCGACAGCGGCTCCACTGCGTCGTCGGACCCACGAGCTCGTCGCGACCAGCGCCAAGTTCTCCATGAACGACAACAAGAAGACGCTCGAACCCGCATCGAGCGCCGAAGAGAAGCGCGACGTCAATCCGACAAGCGCGCTGGGCCCTCTGTTGACATGCATGCGTCAGGGGAACCAGGCGATCTGCCGTACGCGGTAGGTTGTCCTGCGTTCACCCGTGAGCTGTGGCAAGTCCAGTGGCCCAGCACAAAGAATTTCAAACCAGACGTACCAGAGAAGTACGACGGCAAGACACATCCGTTGGAGTTTCTCAGCATCTACACCATCGCGGTGCACGCTGCCGGGGGACGGGACGACAAGATCCTTGCCAACTACTTCCCGCTGGTACTCAAGCCCAACGTCAGGTCCTTGCTCATGCACTTGCCGGACAATTCCATCTCCTCTTGGGCAGATCTATGCCATCAGTTTGTCGGCGCCTTTACAGGCGGCCACAAGCCACATGGCCAAGAGAGCGATCTTCATCTGCTCGCCCAGAAGGAAGGAGAGCCACTGCGCAAGTACATTCAGAGATTCAGCCGTGTACAGCACAACATCCCAGATGTCAGTCCGGCAAGAGCTCTGATGCCCACTCCGGCAAGCGCACCTCTTCGGAGTGCTGCGCTACCGTCGAGGACGCACCCTCGAGCTCCACCGGCAAGTGTAAGAAGGCAATGGCAGCTCCACCTGAGACTAAGAAGGTGTCCGCCAAGGAGGACGGCACTGGTGGTACCTTCACCATCAGTGCCACACTTGACCCCAAATAGGAAAGTGCGCTCATTGCTTTCCTGCGGGCGAATGTCGACGTGTTTGCATGGCAACCGTCTGATATCCCTGGTGTTCCCAGGAAAGTAATCGAGCACCACCTTGCCGTCTGTCCTCATGCGCGGCCCGTCAAGCAGAGAGTCAGGAAGCAAGCAGTGGAGCGCCAAGAGTTCATTGCACAAGAGATCAGGAAATTGGAAGCAGCAGGCCTTGTCAGAGGAGTGCTCCATCCCACGTGGTTGGCCAATCCTGTAGTCGTGCGCAAGGCGAACGGGAAATGGAGGCTTTGTATTGACTTCACTGATGTCAATAAAGCTTGTCCCAAAGATCCATTTCCCTTGCCGCGCATTGACCAGATTGTTGACTCCACAGCTGGATGTGATTTGCTTTCATTTCTTGATGCATACTCAGGATACCATCAAATCTTCATGGCAGAAGAGGATGAGGAAAAAAACGCATTTATCACCCCTTGGGGCACATACTGTTTTGTACGGATGCCCTTTGGGTTGAAGAATGCTGGTTCAACATTTGCAAGGGTAGTCCATGTCGCTTTTGAGCCACAGATACACAGAAATGTGGAAGCCTACATGGATGATATAGTGGTCAAGAGCAAGGACAAGGCTACCCTGATCCAAGATTTAGATGAAACTTTTGCAAATCTGCGCAAGATCAACCTCAAGCTCAACCCCGAGAAGTGCGTGTTTGGAGTCCCTTCCGGCAAGCTTCTCGGGTTCTTTGTGTCTCAGCGGGGAATTGAAGCCAACCCCGACAAGATCAAGGCCATCGAGCAGATTGAAGCACCGAAGCGCGTCAAGGATGTGCGAAGGCTTGCCGGTTGCGTGGCTGCTCTCAGCAGGTTTATCTCTAAGTCTGCTGAGCGCGCCCTGCCGTTTTTCAAAATATTGAAAAAGGCAGGTCCAATGAAATGGACTTCGGAAGCGGAGGCCGCGCTGCAGGACTTGAAGAGGTACCTGTCCTCCACTCCAATACTTGTCGCACCTAAACCACAAGAGAAGTTGCTGCTATATCTGGCAGCAACCAATCAAGTAGTTAGTGATGCGTTAGTAGCAGAGAGGGAGGCGGATGATGAGCCAGCGACCGCGACAAATGAATCCAGCGACAAGCAGGGGGCTTCTCCGACAAGCTCTGGCCCCAACAAAGTTGAGTCTGCGCAGGCGTGCAAGGAGGTGCAGAAGAAGATGGTGCAGCGGCCAGTTTACTTTATCAGCTCCCTTCTCCAGGGGGCTAGGTCGAGAGGATACTGCAGAATCCAGAGGCAATAGGCATGATTGTCGAGTGGGCACTGGAACTGTCAAGCTTTGGCCTCAAGTTTGAGAGCACTGCAACGATCCAAAGCAGGGCATTGGCAGAGTTCATAGCAGAGTGGACGCCAACCCCAGACGAAGAAATTCTAGAGACGAGCATCCTCGTCAAGGAGACAAGCAAAGAGTGGCTGATGTACTTTGATGGTGCCTTCTCGCTGCAAGGCGCCGGTGCTGGCGTGCTGCTTATCGCACCCACCGGAGAGCACCTCAAGTACGTAGTCCAGACGCACTTTCCCAAGGAGCAAGGAACGAACAATACTGCAGAGTATGAGGGTTTGCTTGCCGGCCTCAAAATCGCAGTTGACCTTGGGATCAAGAAACTCATTGTAAGGGGTGACTCGCAGCTTGTCGTCCGCCAAGTGAACAAGAACTACCAGAGTCCATTGATGGAAGCTTATGTTGATGAAGTGAGAAAGCTAGAAGAACACTTTGACGGCCTACAAATGGAGCACGTTCCACGAGCTCAGAACGATATTGCTGACGGCCTGTCAAAGTGTGCAGCACTAAAGTTACCTATGGAACCAGGGATTTTTGTGCTCAAGCTGACACAACCATCCGTAACACCGTCGACTGGACAGAGAAAGAAGAGGAAGTTGGTTTCTGATGACTACTTCCTGGCAGAGCTTCCCGAAGCCGCTGCCAAGAAGGTCACCAAGATCGATGCCAAGAGTGCTGAGGAGCAGTCTGCTCCGGCAAACCTCTTGGTTTGTTCCGTTGAAGCAAACGCTCCCGACAAGTTTTGCTCCGGCAAGCTTGCCGGGGAATATCACGCTCCGGCCGAACCGCAGGTTCTTGCCGTAGAAGCGGATGTTCCCGCAGCAACAGATACGCCTTTAGTCCTTGTTGTCGAGCCACAAGCTCCAGCATGGGCGCAGCAGATTGTCCGTTTCCTTCAGACAGGAGAACTTCCCGAAGAGCTAGAAGAAGCTGAAAGAGTAGCCCGGTAGTCAAGTATGTACAAGTTTGTCGACAACACACTGTACAGAATAAGACTCAACGGTGTGAAATTGAAGTGCATTCGCCGGGAAGATGGACAACAGCTATTGGCAGAAATACATGGAGGCGTATGTGGTCACCACATTGGCGCAAGAGCACTTGCCGGCAAAACATTCCGACAAGGCTTCTTCTAGCCGACAGCCCTCCAGGATGCAACTGCACAAGTAACCAAGTGTGAAGCGTGCTAGTTCCATTCCAAGCAGATACACCAGCCAGCTCAAGCTCTCCAGACGATCCCTTTATCCTGGCCATTTTCGGTCTGGGGGCTCGACATCCTCGGCCCCTTCCCCCGAGCTGTCGGGGGCTTTGAGTTCTTGTACGTTGCAATCGACAAGTTTACAAAGTGGCCGAAAGTGGAACCAGTGAGGAAGGTGATAGCACAGTCAGCAGTCAAGTTCTTCAGGTCGATTGTTTGCCGTTTCGGGATCCCTAACAGGATCATCACCGACAACGGCACGCAATTTACAAGCCGCACCTTCATGCAGTACGTTCAAGACCTTGGCTCCAAGGTCTGCTTCGCTTCTGTTGCTCATCCGAGAAGCAACGGTCAAGCAGAGCGGGCAAATGCTGAAGTGCTGCGAGGCCTCAAGACCAGAACTTTCGACAGGCTGCACAAGTGCGGAAGAAACTGGATCGAGGAGCTGCCGGTGGTTCTTTGGTCGATCAGGACGACGCCAAATCGAGCCACTGGCCAGACACCCTTTGCTCTAGTCTATGGAGCAGAGGCGGTTCTCCCCACGGAACTCATTTATGGGTCACCTCGAGTGCTCGCTTATGATGAGCTCGAGCAAGAGCAGCTGCGACAAGATGACGCGCTGCTCCTTCAGGAAGACCGTCTTCAGGCTGTTGTGCGAGCCACTCGCTACCAGCAAGCTTTGCGTCGCTACCATAGCTGCAAAGTTAAAGCCAGAAGCTTCGAGGAAGGCGACCTTGTTCTTCGGCGCGTTCAGTCCGCCAAGAATTCCAACAAGTTGACGCCGAAGTGGGAAGGCCCTTATCGGGTGAAACGAGTCACTAGGCCCGGCGCTGTCCGCCTTGAGACCGAAGATGGCATTCCGGTGAGCAACTCCTGGAACATTGAACATCTTTGTAAGTTTTACCCGTAAGGCGCGGTTGCCGGAAGCTTTTCCGGCAACCACTTTTTGTACAAGTCTTGCCGCTGTTGCATGTAATCCTTTGTACAAAGCCGGGCGCAGACCCCGTGCACCAGTAAAGTTCATGTGCCCCGCACGTCTTGTCAGTTTTTTATGTTATGATCATTTTTCATATATTATCTGACACTTTGTGCAGCACCAGACTCCGGTAAGTGATAACGAGCCCAAGGCTCCATATCATTACTTTATTTCTCTGTTTCTTTCTCAAAAGAAGGAAGGTTCCCTCGCCCACAAGGTTTACCGGGGGAGGAAGGAGAAGATAATGGTGTGAGAAAATAATGGTGTGGACCAGGCCGTTCAAGAAAGTTTCTCCTTGCCAGGAAGCAGACGACAAAAAAGCTAAGTTGCTAAAGCTTGAGCAATCAGTTTTTTTAGTTTTTGAGTTATTTTCCTTGAACGACCGTGCTTTGTATGGAAAACCTGTGCGCGGAGGAACCAACTCGTAGCTAGTTGCGCCTTTACTTTGTTTCGAGTCGGCTCAACAGCTTAAGTGAGCTGCTAGCGCCCTTACTTTGCTTCGAGTCCGCTCAGCAACTTAAGTGAGCCGCTAGCGCCCTTACTTTGTTTCGAGTCCGCTCAACAACTTAAGTGAGCTGCAACTAGTTGCGACAAGGTTGCTTGTCGGTAGCGACCCCGCCAGCAGGCTGCTGAAGTTCCGCACTCAGCGCTCGCGGCAAGGATACCTGCGCCGGCAAGTTTCCCTAGAAAGCGTAGGGCAGAACCATACAAAGCCAAGAGTCGAGTAAAGGAAGTAACACAACAATTTTTTTCCTAAGATAGAGTTATATTACAAAAATAACTTGTCGCGCCTCTAATAAAGTGTTCTTATGACATGACTGGCAACGACAAGAGAAGAAGAAAACGGACGGCACCTGGGCCCCGGCAAGCCAGTATCGCTGGGGGCTGCGAGTGCCAAGAATCGTCCACGGCAAACCAGAGTTGCCGGGGGCTGCAATATCAGATAAGTCTTTCATCCCTCATCATGCATCCTCTTATGGACTGGGGAATGCGAAACCGCGTTTCTTCCCGAAAACTGTCGTGCTCCCTCAACTCTAGGCCCTGGGGCTCGTTCCCGGGGCCAAGTTTGGTCGTAGTCGCGGCAGCAAAGGGATGAAACAAGGAGACCGCACCCACCTCGTTCCCGCCTCCGTCAAAGGCGTAAGAAAGGTCGAGCGACGTGGGAAGGCGGCAGGGCCTGTTGCCGGGAGATGAAATGTCTGTCCGAGGGATACCAAGGATTTGCTCCTTGGCGTGGGTTCAACTCGCGAGACAAATAACCCGGCAAGCATCCCCTTTTCATTAAAAAACATCCCACTCAGGTACAGTCCATAGAGGATGAAAAACATGAAAGAGAGGATTACAAGTTTTAGATACAGCTAAGGCCCGAAGGCTTACAAATTAAAAAGATAAGATGCCCGTAATCTCTTTCATGTCCCTCTCTTCAGGAGGCAGGTCAAGGAGGCGAAAAGGGCAAAAGGAGCGCCTAGGCGAGCTACGGGTGCCAGAAGACACCAAGAGAACATCCCGGGGGCTGTCCGAAAGCTGGACGGCGATGGCGGCGCTGGAAGCGGGGCTCGAAGACGGGGTGGCAGGACGTCAGCACGCTGTCGAGGGCACCACGCCCTCGTACTCCGACCTGACGGTCTTGTCGCCAGCCCTCTTCCCCTTCCGCAGCCTCCCTACGCCAGCCGCCCAAGGAGACGACCCCGGGGAGTTCAAGGAGCCGTCGACACGGATGATGGGGTCGCCGGTGCCGCGCGAAGCGGCGCCCGACGACTAGTCGGACCCGCCACCCCGCCGCCCGCTACCCTCATCGTCGCTGTCGCTCTCCTCCTCGTCACTCTCGCTCGAGGAGGAGCCTTCGCTGTCGGAGGAGCTGTCCACGCAGCACTTCGCCCGAGTGCTGAAGCACCCGAAGACCTTGACGGAGAGGAGATCGCCCTCCATCAACTTAAAATGGAGGGTAAACCCCTCCATCAAGCTGTGGATGCAGGCGAACGTCTTCCACCCTCGATCAAGATACATCACATTAGGGGCTGGGAATACAACACGGACTCACGTGCCGCTGATCCCACAGCCCCTCATGTGCAGTCTCAGTGTCTCGGGCGGGTCCAACTCCATCGCGCTTGCAAACGGAGCTGGAAGCCGGAGGCGACAACGAGGCGCCCGGCGCAGCTTGACGAAGAACTCGCAAGGGTCGTCCCCTATATGGACCGCCGTGGGGGGAGGAGCCGCCGACGGAGGCGAAGCTCGCGCGCCGCCCCGCCCGCCTCTTCCCCGAGCGCCTCGACCTCGTCCTCGACCTCGTCCGCGACCTCGCCCCCTCCCTCTTCCCCTTATGGCTGGCTCTGCCACCACGGGTGCGGGAGAGGGAGAGATGCGCTGTCTGGCGGCGACCCTCGCCGCCACCGATGAAGGGCCCGGGTTCCCTTTCTCCATGGCGAATGAGAGAAAGGGGAGCTGAAGCTGAAGAAAGGGGGAGATGAGAGAGTGCGGGTTTATGTGCTCCCCTCCCGCTCTTTATAAAGGAGCGAGGTGGGGGCTCGGCCGCCACGCTCAGCGAATCAAGGCACGGGAAGAGCAGGGAGTCGAGGCCAACCCGCTACCTCTGCTCGCGACGGCCCAGTTTCGCACTTCCACCGTCCGCGACCCCAAGCGCATGGGAGCCGCGTGGCGGAGATGCAGAACCAAGGCGAAGGATGAGGCGTCCTCGCTCCGCCCCGTGATCGCGGGGAGTGGACGTCCCGAAAACCGCGCACTGGCCCCGTCCAGTAAATGCACCACGCCCCCACGCCTCCTCCGTTTAGGGAGGAGGGCGTGAACCGTCCCCATCATCGTGGCCTGACGCATGCTCGAGGGGCTTAGCCCCACGCACGCCGCCCGCGTCACCCACGACGCCGCGTTTGACGCATGCCGTTCTGGGCGTGCGCGGTGGGAGCGGAGAGATATGCGGCTTGACCTAGGCCGCGCGTGCCCGTGCACTGTTTTGGGCCTGGCCCAACAGCGCTCGGCACCGTGTATGGCCCAGGCCCGGGGGCTCCTGTCAGTGTACTAGAGTAGGGGTACCCTAGTATCCCGAACTCGTGCACGGACAGTTGCAGCGCCCCGCGGCAAGGCTTGCCGGGTGACCGCCAAGACCCTTCGTGGTTCCCTTGAAGACCATTCAAGAACAAAGTACTCAAACCAAGGCCCCGGCAAGAGGAGCTTGCCGGGAAGGCCAACCCATGCCCCGGCAAGAGGAGCTTCCTGGGAAGAGACAAGACCCCGGCAAGAGGAGCTTGCCGGGAAGGCCACTCAAGGCATACCAAGAAAGCTTGCCGCGACGCGCCCGGCGTCCCGGCAAGGCCCGGTGAGCAACAAGCTCCCAAACACGACAAGGCGACGACCGCGGCAAGGAGCTTGCCGCGGGAAACCCCCACTTCGTGCCCGCGCTCCAGCACACCTGCTAACGTGTCGCTCTAGGAATCTCCCAAGCACACGTGGCAGGAGGCTGTGCAGCTAGGGGTGCGCGGTGGCAAGCGGAGATGAAGAGAAGGCCATCGTGGCAAACGGTGGCGCTCCTAACGGTCACTTTTTGCACTGTTTAGGCAATTCAGACAGGCATTTAATGCCCTTGTCCCCTGTCGTCAGAGTTAGGTAGGGTGCACTGTATCCACAGTAGCGGTAGCTACACCTACCACATCCTTTTCCATTTTTACCCTTCTAGTCTACGTTGCCACCTGTCGGTGACCCCTTGAAAGTATAAAAGGAGGCCCAAGCGCAACGTAGAAGGGGTTCGGCCGGTTCGGCTCATTCGAAACACCAGGAACACTCCCACGCTCAGTCTGATAGCGTCCATCGCTCCTGAGCAAGGATTCAATACACACAAACAAGCAGCAGTAGGGTTTTACGCATCCGTGCGGCCCGAAGCTGGGTAAAACCGCTCGCGTGTACCGCCTCGATCCGCTCTTTGTGCGGCCTCCGCCCTCACCGAACCGAAAGGGGCCCTGTCCCCATAGGTGTTCGTGGATCAGCCTCCCCGACACATCTATTCTTTCTTCTCCTCTTTTTATTCTTCTTCTTCCTCTTCTTTTTTTCCTCTTCTTCCTCTCCTCTTCTTCTCCCTCTTCCCTGCCTCTCTCATGAATGTTCGCCGTCCCCCCCCCCCGACCCCTCGACGACCCTCGTTCCCGATAAAAAAAGAAGAGGAAGAAGAAGAAAAAAAAAAAGAGAAGAAAGAATATAGGAGAAGAACTTCTTCTCCTCTATTCTTTCTTCTCCTCTTTTTATTCTTCTTCCTCTTCTTCTCCCTCTTCTTCCCCTTCTTCCCCGCCTCTCTCATGAATGTCCGACGTTCTTGACCCTCGACCCCCTAAACTAGTTTTCGACCCTCGACCCCCTAAATATCCATATATGAACAAAAAATTCTACAAATGAAAATAACCTAAAAAATCATATGATCATCTATGAACAAAAAAACATCATTTGATCATCTATCATCTATGAACAAAAAAATCATCATTTGATCATCTATCATCTATGAACAAAAATATTCCTAGATACATAAAAAATTTCTACAAATGAAAATAACCTAAAAAATCATATATATTTAGCAAATTCTAGCCATATACATCACATACACATATATATTATAGCCACATACACATATACATCACATATGAACAAAAAAATAAACTAATAAAAATAAAAAACATATTGCAACATATGAAAAAAACATGGTGGCACCGGCGGGGCAGAGGGGCATGGCGGCAGGTGCTCACAGAGGGGAGTGGCGCCGGCATCGGGGAAGATGGCGTCGAGGGCGGCGACGACGGCATCGGGGCGGCACGGGGCAGCGACGGCGTCGGGGCGACGCAGGGCGCGGGCGGCAACGGGGTGACGACGACGGGCGCGGGCGACGGCGACGAGGAGCAGGGCGTTGGGGCAGATGGCGTCGAGGGCGGCGGCGACGGCGTCGGGGCGACGCGGGGCGCGGGCGGCGACGGGGCGACGACGACGAGGAGCAGGGCATCGGGGCAGAGGGTTGCGTCGGCGGCGGGGAGTTGAGAAACTGAATGAAAATTTTGACAAGTGTTGTATATATAGCCAGGCCTTTGGTCCCGGTTGGTGGCACCAATTGGGACTAATGCACCCGTTTAGTCCCGGTTGGTGCCACGAACCGGGACCAAAGGCCTCTTTTCAGCAGCCCAAAGGGCGGGAAGCGGCGGCCTTTGGTCCCGGTTGGTGGCACCAACCGGGACTAAAGGGGGGCATTGGTCACGGTTGGTGCCACGAACCGTGACCAATGCACCCTTTAGTCCCGGTTGGTACCACCAACCGGGACCAATGGCCTTCTGCTGCCCCGCGCCCAAAAGTTTAGTCCCACCTCGCTAGTTGACAGCGCCCAACACCTGTTTATAAGCTCTGCTGCCTCCTCCCTCTCGAACTCCTCTGAACTGCAGGCCTATGGGCCTAATCTGACACTGCTTTGCCTGTGGGCCTATTGGGCCTTCTGCGGCCCTGAATCCTGGCCCATGTTGGGTTTCTAGTCGTATTCAGGCCGTGGTGGCCCAATAGGTGGCAATTTTTTTTATTTTTTTTCCAGTTTTTTGTTTTGTTTTTTGCATTATTTATTTCCTTTTGTTTTTTGCTTTATTTTTTAATTCTTTTTGCTTTTAGGTCAGAAAAATTCTAAACTTTCTGTTAGTGCCTTTACTTTTCAAATTTGAATAGTTAAATTTTGAATTCTTTGAAATTTGTGTGAATCACAAGTTTGTGATTAACTTTACTATAAACATATTTTTTTCCAGTTTTTTATTTTGTTTTTTGCATTATTTATTTTCTTTTGTTTTTTGCTTTATTTTTTTAATTCTTTTTGCTTTTAGTTTTAGAAAAAATTATAAACTTTCTGTTATTGCCATTAGTTTTCAAATTTGAAAACACTTTTTTGTTTTTTGTTTTCTTTGTTGCTTTATTTATTTTATTTTGTTTCTACTTACAACAAAATACTTATTGTTGCTATTTTTATTTATTTTTTCCATTTTTTTGTTTTTGCTTTATTTTTTAATTCTTTTTTATTTTAGTTTTAGAAAAATTATAAACTATCTGTTAGTGCCATTTTTCAAATTTGAAAACACTTTTTTGTTTTCTGTTTTCTTTGTTTCTTTCTTTATTTTATTTTATTTCTACTTACAACAAAATACTTATTGTTGCTATTTTTATTTTTTTCCAGTTTTTTTGTTTTGTTTTCTGCATTATTTATTTCCTTTTGTTTTTGCTTTATTTTTTAATTCTTTTTGATTTTAGGTCAGCAAAATTATAAACTTTCTGTTAGTGCCATTAGTTTTAGAAAAATTATAAACTTTCTGTTAGTGCCATTAGTTTTCAAATTTGAATAGTTAAAATTTGAATTCTTTGAAAATTGTTTGAATCACAAGTTTGTGATTAACTTACTAAAAAAATGAGAATAGATGAAAGTTGAAAGTTTCTGTTAGTGCCATTAGTTGTAGAAAGTTGAAAGTTGAAAGTTAAAAGTTGGCATGGGCCAGGGACTAATGGTCATGATATTACGAGGGCCGAACCATAAGACATGAAAGCATTTCAAATGAACTCTGAAGAAGTTGAAAGTTGGGATGGTATCATAATTTCGCCCACATAGCATGTGCATGTACAAAACGGACAATGGTAGCATGTTCGTGTGTTGCAAAGTTGCGGGAGAAAGTCTTCACTTTTTCTTCGCTTGTGTCATTTGCTTATTGCGCCGTAACCATAGATAATCTTCATTGTTTATCAGGATGCTTGGGTCAGCCTTGACATTGAAGGGAGGAATTTCATGAAACTTTTCATAATCTTTAGACATGTCTGTCTTGCTGTCCACTCCCAGGATGTCCCTTTTTCCTGAAAGAACTATGTGGCGCTTTGGCTCATCGTATGATGTATCCGCTTCCTTATCTTTTCTTTTTCTCGGTTTGGTAGACATGTCCTTCACATAGATAACCTGCAACATCATTGGCTAGGACGAACGGTTCGTCAGTGTACCCAAGATTTTTCAGATCCACTGTTGTCATTACGTACTATGGGTCTACCTGTACCCCGCCGCCTAACAGATTGACCCATTTGCACTTAAACAAAGGGACCTTAAAATCAGGTCCGTAGTCAAGTTCCCATATGTCCACTATGTAACCATAATATGTATCCTTTCCGCTCTCGGTTGCTGCATCAAAGCGGACACCGCTGTTTTGGTTGGTGCTCTTTTGATCTTGGGCGATCGTGTAAAATGTATTCCCATTTATCTCGTATCCTTTGTAAGTCAATACAGTCAAAGATGGTCCCCTAGACAACAAGTACAACTCATCACAAGCAGTGTTGTCACCTCTGAGACGTGTTTCCAACCAAGTGCTGAAAGTCCTGATGTGTTGACATGTAATCCAGTCGTCGCACTGCTCCGGGTGTTTGGAGCGCAGACTGTTCTTGTGTTCATCGACATACGGGGTCACCAAGGTAGAGTTCTATAGAACTGTGTAGTGTGCTTGAGACCAAGAATATCCGTCCCTGCATATTATTGAGTCTCTTCCAAGAGTGCCTTTTCCAGTCAGTCTCCCCTCATACCGCGATTTAGGGAGACCTATCTTGTTAAGGCCAGGAATGAAGTCAACACAAAACCCGATAACATCCTCTGTTTGATGGCCCATGGAGATGCTTCCTTCTGTCCTAGCATGGGTACGGACATATTCCTTTAGGACTCCCATGAACCTCTCAAAGGGGAACATATTGTGTAGAAATACGGGCCCCAGGATGACAATCTCGTCGACTAGATGAACTAGGACGTGCGTCATGATATTGAAGAAGGATGGTGGGAACACCAGCTCGAAACTGACAAGACATTGCGCCACATCACTCCTTAGCCTTGGTACGATTTCTGGATCGATCACCTTCTGAGAGATTGCGTTGACGAATGCACATAGCTTCACAATGGCTAATCGGACGTTTTCCGGTAGAAGCCCCCTCAATGCAACCGGAAGCAGTTGCGTCATAATCACGTGGCAGTCATGAGACTTTAGGTTCTGAAACTTTTTCTCTGGCATATCTATTATTCCCTTTATATTCGACAAGAAGCCAGTCGTGACCTTCATACTGAGCAGGCATTCAAAGAAGATTTCTTTTTCTTCTTTCGTAAGAGCGTAGCTGGCAGGACCTTTATACTGCTTCGGAGGCATGCCGTCTTTTTCGTGCAAACATTGCAGGTCCTCCCGTGCCTCAGGTGTATCTTTTGTCTTCCCATACACGCCCAAGAAGCCTAGCAGGTTCACGCAAAGGTTCTTCGTCACGTGCATCACGTCGATTGAGGAGCGGACCTCCAAGTCTTTCCAGTAGGGTAGGTCCCAAAATATAGATTTCTTCTTCCACATGGGTGCGTGTCCCTCAGCGTCATTCGGAACAGCTAGTCCAACGGGACCCTTTCCAAAGATTACGTAGTGTAAATCATTGACCATAGCAAGCACGTGATCACCGGTGCGCATGGCGGGCTTCTTCCGGTGATCTGCCTCGCCTTTGAAATGCTTGCCTTTCTTTCGACATTGATGGTTGGTCGGAAGAAATCGACGATGGCCCAGGTACACATTCTTCCTGCATTTGTCCACGTATATACTTTCAGTGTCATCTAAACAGTGCGTGAATGCGTGGTATCCTTTGTTTGTCTGTCCTGAAAGGTTATTGAGAGCGCGCCAATCGTTGGTGGTCACGAACAGCAATGCCTTAAGGTTAAATTCCTCCTGTCTTTGCTCATCCCACATACGTACACCGTTTCCATTCCAAAGCTGTAAAAGTTCTTCAACTAATGGCCTTAGGTACACATCAATGTCGTTGCCGGGTTGCTTAGGGCCTTGGATGAGAAATAGCATCATAATGAACTTCCGCTTCATGCACATCCAAGGAGGAAGGTTATACATACATAGAGTCACGGGCCAGGTGCTGTGATTGCTGCTCTGCTCCCCGAAAGGATTAATGCCATCCGCGCTTAAAGCAAACCATACATTCCTTGGGTCCTTTGCAAACTCATCCCAGTACTTTCTCTCGATTTTTCTCCACTGCGACCCATCAGCGGGTGCTCTCAACTTCCCATCTTTCTTTCGGTTCTCACTGTGCCATCGCATCAACTTGGCATGCTCTTCATTTTTGAACAGACGTTTCAACCGTGGTATTATAGGAGCATACCACATCACCTTCGCAGGAACCCTCTTCCTGGGGGGCTCGCCGTCAACATCACCAGGGTCATCTCGTCTGATCTTATATCGCAATGCACCGCATATCGGGCATGCGTTCAGATCCTTGTATGCACCGCGGTTGAGGATGCAGTCATTAGGGCATGCATGTATCTTCTCCACCTCCAATCCTAGAGGGCATACGACCTTCTTTGATGCGTATGTACTGTTGGGCAATTTGTTATCCTTTGGAAGCTTCTTCTTCAATATTTTCAGTAGCTTCTCAAATCCTTTGTCAGCCACAGCATTCTCTGCCTTCCACTGCAGCAATTCCAGTACGGTACCGAGCTTTGTGTTGCCATCTTCGCAATTGGGGTATAACCCTTTTTTGTGATCCTCTAACATGCGATCGAACTTCAGCTTCTCCTTTTGACTAATGCATTGCGTCCTTGCATCGACAATGACCCGGCGGAGATCATCATCATCGGCCACATCGTCTGGTTCCTCTTGATCTTCAGCAGCTTCACCCGTGGCAACATCATTGGGCACATCGTCTAGTTCCTCTTGATCTTCACCAGCTCCCCCTATTGCAGCATCATCGTATTCAGGGGGCACATAGTTGTCATCGTACTCTTCTTCTTCGCCGTCTTCCATCATAACCCCTATTTCTCCGTGCCTCATCCAAACATTATAGTGTGGCATGAAACCCTTGTAAAGCAGGTGGGAGTGAAGGATTTTTCGGTTAGAGTAAGACCTCGTATTCCCACATTCAGTGCATGTACAACACATAAAACCATTCTGCTTGTTTGCCTCAGCCGCATCGAGAAACTCATGCACGCCCTTAATGTACTCGCGGGTGTGTCTGTCACCGTACATCCATTGCCGGTTCATCTGTGTGCATTATATATAATTAAGTGTCCAAATTAATAGAAGTTCATCATCACATTAAAACCAAAGTGCATACATAGTTCTCATCTAACAACATATAGCTCTCCAGAGCATCTAATTAATTAAACCATACATTGAAACTATGTAAAACATTTCAATGCGAAAACAAATGCGATCATAATCGCAACCAAGGTAACAATTGATCCAACGGCATAATGATACCAAGCCTCGGTATGAATGGCATATTTTCTAATCTTTTTAATCTTGAAGCGCATTGCATCCATCTTGATCTTGTGATCATCGACGACATCTGCAACATGCAACTCCAATATCATCTTCTCCTCCTCAATTTTTTTATTTTTTCCTTCAACAAATTGTTTTCTTCTTCAACTAAATTTAACCTCTCGACAATAGGGTCGGTTGGCATTTCCGATTCACATACATCCTAGATAAATAAAATCTATGTCATGTTGGTCGGCATAATTTTCATAAACAATAAAATGAACCAATAGTTATAAAGATAATATACGTACCACATCCGAATCATAGACAGGACGAGGGCCGACGGGGGCGGATACCAAAACCATCGCACTATATAAGATGCAATAATAAATGTAAGAAAATGATACAAGTATCTATCTAAACATACAAGTAAGAATATTTTTCCTTTCAGAAAGAAGATAAGAACAAGAGGCTCACCATGGTGGTGTCGGTGATGAGATCGGCAGGGGTGATCGACGGCGGTGAAGACGAGGACGGGGCGTGACGGACCGCTAAATCTAGACAAATCTCGAGGAAAATGGAGCTTGGAGGTCGAGCTTCGAGAGGAGAAAGCTTAAGTAGTGTGGCTCGGGCATTCCATCGAACACCTCATGTGCATAGGAGGTGAGCTAGAGCACCACAAAGCCCTCTCCCCCTCGGCCAGAAAAAACAGAGCACTGTGCTCTGCTCTTGCGCGAGGGGGTATATATAGGCACCTCATTGGTCCCGGTTGGTGGCATGAACCAGGACTAAAGGGAAGCCTTTGGTCCCGGTTCAAGCCACCAACCGGGACCAATGGTGGTGGGCCAGGAGCGAGGCCCATTGGTCCCGGTTCGTCCCACCAACCGGGACCAAAAGGTCCAGATGAACCGAGACCAATGGCCCACGTGGCCCGGCCGGCCCCCTGGGCTCACGAACCGGGACCAATGCCCACATTGGTCCCGGTTCTAGACTGAACCGGGACTAATGGGCTGACCCGGCCTGGACCAAAGCCCTGTTTTCTACTAGTGTATGGACGCCAAGTCAGCGAAGCGTGTAATATCAGGGCGACTTATGGCGTTGAGGATTCCCTTGTTCGTGCAATTATTGCAGAAGAATGAGATTGCGTCTTCCTCACGGCAGTCCTTTATCATGTTCATAACCAGGAGGAATCTGGCCCAGTAATGATGTACTGTTTCTTCGGGCTCTTGCCTAACTTGGGATAGATCGCTTATGTTCGGTTGGGTGGGTGGAATTAAATCCAAAACCTCACCCAATCTGGGACTCCGGAGCTGAGGAGTTTCCGGACTCGGAAGTTTGGATACTTGGATGTTGTACAATGAATCTAGCCCGTTACCTGACTTTAAGTTCAGGTCTTGAGTGATGTCCTCCCCTCCGCGGATATCCGGCTTGGAGGGATCGGGAATCTGGACATAGCTAGTCCTTAAGATAGATGAAGGGTCGCCGCACTGTCCCTCTAGCACTGCAACGTGATTGGTGACCTGGGGAGAGTTAATCTCTCTCAGATCGGGTTTAGGCCCAATCTGGTTGTAGTCTGTAGCGACTCCCAGGGCGGCGATGCGATCCAAGAGCTCGTTTAGGGAAGAGAGCTCCGTTGGATCTAATTGCTCAGCGAGTTCCGAGTTGACATGAAGATTGCTTTTGATGACCCGAGAGGTCATCGTCGGCGCAACAGCCGAACAAGTGGTCATAAGAAGACCACCTAGCCGGAGAGTTTTGCCGACAGCCAGAGCTCCCTTAGCAACGGTGCCGTCTTTAAAGACGGGACGAGGCATCCTTCCTGATGGCGACGACACAAAGGAACTCTCAATGAAAGCACCAATGTCGGTGTCAAAACTGGCGGATCTCGGGTAGGGGGTCCCGAACTATGCGTCTAGGTGGATGGTAACAGGAGACAAGGGACACGATGTTTTTACCCAGGTTAGGGCCCTCTCGATGGAGGTAAAACCCTACTCCTGCTTGATTAATATTGATGATATGGGTAGTACAAGAGTAGATCTACCACGAGATCAAGGAGGCTAAACCCTAAAAGCTAGCCCATGGTATGATTGTTGTTCTGTCCTACGGACTAAAACCCTCCCTTTTATATAGACACCAGAGAGGGATAGGGTTACACAGAGTCGGTTACAATGGTAGGAGATCTACATATCCGTATCACCAAGCTTGCCTTCCACGCCATGGAAAGTCCCTTCCGGACACGGGACGAAGTCTTCAATCTTGTATCTTCATAGTCCAAGAGTCCGGCCACAGGTTGTATTCCGGCTATCCGGATACCCCCTAATCCAGGACTCCCTCAGCTAGAATAGATCTTTTCAGTTGGGCAGGATGCATATATCAGTTGGCCAGCATACATGTTTAGTTTTACAGTCAATGTCTTCAGTTGGCTAGGATAGATCTTTCAGTTGGCCAGGATGCATATATTAGTTGGCCAGCATGCATGTTTAGTTTTACAGTCAATGTATACATCTGGCTAGAGTAGATGTTTCAATTTCCCAGGATGCATATATCAGTTTGCCAACATGCATGTTCAGTTGCACTGTCAGTGTGTTCAGTTGGCTAGAATAGATGTTTCAATTTCCCAGGATGCATATCAGTTGGCCAACATCCATGTTCAGTTGCACAGTTAATGTGTTCAGCTGCCTAGAATAGATGTTTAAATTGGCCAGGATGCATATACCAGTTGGACAGCATGGATGTTCAGTTGGCTAGAAAATATGTCTTAGTTGGCTTGCTGAACACATACAGGGGGGAGGGGAAACTTGCCTGGCATGCATGTTAGAAAACATGTTCAGTTTTGATCTCAAATCAAATCATGTTTAGTGTGCAGATGCGTTCATGGGGGGGTGGGGGTGGTGTGATGTTGACAATGGGGTGATGTGGCAACTTTCTCCATGGATTTGCTGATAGATCCATGGAGAAGGGTGTTTATAGATGCAGTACAAGAAGGGGGAGAACTGAAGAGGGGCAGAGAGGAATTACTTGCCTGTTTATTGCTGCCTAGTATGGCTCTGATCACCCTGCCCTTCAGATCAACTTTTTGAAGCAGTTTCTTCTAATTTTGGGCTGCCATGGCGGCTGTACAAGAGGAGGAAGAAGTATCCTTGGATCCCCTTCTTTCATGGAGGACAAGGTAGCATGGGAGGGGCTGGGGGCAAGCGGGCGTGGGAGGTGCGGGGACGTGGGGGCGAGCGAGCATGGGGACAGTTGGTCACGTGGGATAATGCTTTTCTGTTCAGGACTGGGCGCTCCATCGCCTTGGTTTGGTGGCCGCCTGTCCCCTTCCTTTTCTGTACCGCGGGGACAGGGGCTTACCTTTTTAGGCCACCCGCTCGATCGCACTAGTGGGCAGCCGGCCGCCCACTAGACGCGTCCATTTTCCTAACCGGCGCCTGCAGCCGTGTTAAGTGGGCTGGCCCATTTGTATGTTTCAGTCTGTAGGTAGTTTTCTTCTGTTTCCAAAAACAGCAACAAAAGTGTGCTTGCTGCATGGTTCGAACAACTGACCTCAAGTGTCGAGATATAATGCACTAACCACCCCGCCACTCAACCTTCACTGGTGGTTTCAACTTCATAACTCTTTTATTAAATCTACTGTTACTTTTCTTTTTTTTCTTTTTTCCTTTTCGTTTTTCCTGGTTTAATGAACTTTTTTTGTGAAATTAATGAAGTTTTCTCTAAAAGTTGATGAATAGTTTTTCAAATTTAATGAACCTTTTTCATATTCGATGAACTTTTTCGAAATTCGATGAACTCTTTTCTAATTTGATGAACTTTTTATCAAAATCAATGAACTTTTTTTAAATTTCGTGAACTTTGATGAACTTTTATTTAAAAAATGATGAACTTTTTTCAATTTTCTTGAACTATTTTGTATTTCGTGAACTTTTTCAAAATTTTCATGAACTTTTTCAAATTTTTCATGAACTTTTTTGTCCGCGAACGTTTTTCTAGCTGGTGAACTTTTTTAAATTCGTTAACTTTTCTGAAATTAGTGAAATGTTTCAAATTTATGAACTTTTTTCAATTTTGTAAGCTCTTTTGAACTCGTGAACCTTTTTATTTGTAAACATTTTCGTGAACTTTTTTTAAATCTGTGAACTTGTAATTTTTGGGATAGCCCGGCTGCAGGTGTCCTTAAAGCTTTTGCAGTATTATGGATCAGTAGAGTGTTCTGGGTCTATTGGTTAGTGAAGTGTGTATGGCAATTTAGCAACACGAGTTTGAATCCTCAACTCAATACACCTTTTTAGGTTTTTTGGTTGCTGCAGCTTGTTCTTGGGCCGTCCCACCAAAGCGCCCTTGTGAGCGCTAGCTTGGTTCGGCGGCGCTGAGCGCGCTGGATAGGAGGTCCCGAAATTTGGGGGCCCTGTGCGAGCGCACATCTCGCACAGGCCCTTGGACAACCCTGCATACAATTGGGACACGTTTGGTAGCCTGCATTAGGCCCAGCCAGGCCCGCGCGTGATGAAAATGAACTATTTGGATGCATGTGTTTACTGTTTGGCCTGCATAGCACGAACTGAAGGAAATATGCCCTAAAGGCAATAATAATGTTATTATTTATTTCCTCATATGATGATAAATATTTATTATTCATGCTAGAATTGTATTATCCGGAAACATAATACATGTGTGAATACATAGACAAATATAGTGTCACTAGTATGCCTCTACTTGACTAGCTCATTGATCAAAGATGGTTGAGTTTCCTAACCATAGACATGAGCTGTCATTTGATTAACATGATCACATCATTAGGAGAATGATGTGATTGACTTGACCCATTTTGTTAGCTTAGCACTTGATCGTTTAGTTTACTGCTATTGCTTTCTCCATGACTTATACATGCTCCTATAAATATGAGATTATGCAACTCCCGAATACCGGAGGAACACTTTGTGTGGTACCAAACGTCACAATGTAACTGGGTGATTATAAAGGTGCTCTGCAGGTGTCTCCGATGCTGTTCGTTGAGTTGGCATAGATCGAGAATAGGATTTGTCACTCCGAATGTCGGAGAGGTATCTCTGGGCCCTCTCGGTAATGCACATCACTATAAGCCTTGCAAGCAATGTAACTAATGAGTTAGTTGCGGGATGATGCATTACGGAACGAGTAAAGAGACTTGCCGGTAACGAGATTGAGCTAGGTATTGAGATACCGACGATCGAATCTCGGGCAAGTAACATACCGATGACAAAGGGAACAACGTATGTTGTTATGCCGTTTGACCGATAAAGATCTTTGTAGAATATGTAGGAGCCAATATGAGCATCTAGGTTCCACTATTGGTTATTGACCAGAGACGTGTCTCGGTCATGTCTACATAGTTCTCGAACCCGTAGGGTCCGCACGCGTAAAGTTCTATGATGATCGGTATTATGAGTTTTTGTGTTTTGATGTATCGAAGGTAGTTCAGGGTCCCAGATATGATCACAGACATGACGAGGAGTCTCGAAATGGTCGAGACATAAAGATCGATATATTGGAAGCCTATATTTGGACATCGGAATAGTTCTAAGTGAAATCGGGATTTTACCGGAGTGCCGGAGGGGTTACCGGAACCCCCCGGGGATTAATGGGCCTTGTTGGGTCCTAGTGGAGAGAGAGAGGGGCTGGCCAAGGCAGGCTGCGCGCCCCCTCCCCTTGAGTCTGAATAGGACAAGGAAGTGGTGCGGCGCCCCCCTTGCCTCCCCCTCTCCCACTCCTTCCTTCCCCCTCCTAGTCGGACTAGGAAAGGGGAGTCCTACTCCCACTAGGAGGAGGACTCCTCTTCCTGGCGCGCCCTGCTAGGGCCGACCGGTCTCCCCCCTTGCTCCTTTATATAAGGGGGTTGGGGCGCACCCCAGGACACAACAATTGATCATTGATCTCTTAGCCGTGTGCGGTGCCCCCCTCCACCATAATACACCTCGGTCATATCGTTGCAATGCTTAGGCGGAGCCCTGCGTCGGTAACTTCATCAACACCATCACCATGCCGTCGTGCTGACGAAGCTCTTCCCGGAAGCTCTACTGGATCGTGAGTTTGAGGGACGTCATTGAGCTGAACGTGTGCTGAACGCGGAGGTGTCGTATGTTCGGTACTGAGGATCGGTCGATCGTGAAGACGTACGACTACATCAACCGCGTTGTCATAACGCTTCCGCTGAACGGTCTACGAGGGTACATGGACAACACTCTCCCCTCTCGTTGCTATGCATCACCATGATCTTGCGTGTGCGTAGGATTTTTTTTTGAAATTACTATGTTCCCCAACAGTGGCATCAAAGCCAGGTTTATGCGTAGATGTTATATGCACGAGTAGCACAAGTGAGTTGTGGGCGATACAAGTCATACTGCTTACCAACATGTCATAATTTGGTTCGGCGGTATTCTTGGATGAAGCGGCCCGGACCGACATTACGCATACGCTTACGCAAGACTGGTTCTACCGACGTGCTTTGCACACAGGTGGCTGGCAGGTGTCAGTTTCTCCAACTTTAGTTGAACTGAGTGTGACTACGCCCGGTCCTTGAGAAGGTTAAAACATCACTAACTTGACGAAATATCGCTGTGGTTTTGATGCGTAGGTAAGAACGGTTTTTGCTCAGCCCGTAGCAGCCACGTAAAACTTGCAACAACAACAAAGTAGAGGACGTCTAACTTGTTTTTGCAGGGCATGTTGTGATGTGATATGGTCAAGACATGATGCTATATTTCATTGTATGAGATGATCATGTTTTGTAACAGAGTTATCGGCAACTGGCAGGAGCCATATGGTTGTTGCTTTATTGTATGCAATGTAATCGCCCTATAATTGCTTTACTTTATCACTAAGCGGTAGCGATAGTCATAGAAGCAATAGTTGGCGAGACGACAACGATGCTACGATGGAGATCAAGGTGTCGCGCCGGTGACGATGGCGATCATGACGGTGCTTTGGAGATGGAGATCAAAGGCACAAGATGACGATGGCCATATCGTATCACTTATATTAATTGCATGTGATGTTTATCCTTTATGCATCTTATTCTGCTTTGATTGACGATAGCATTATAAGATGATCTCTCACTAAAATTTCAAGGTACAAGTGTTCTCCCAGAGTATGCACCGTTTCCAAAGTTCATCGTGCCGAGACACCACGTGATGATCGGGTGTGATAAGCTCAACATCCTTATACAACAGGTGCAAGCCAGTTTTGCACACGCAGAATACTCGGGTTAAACTTGATGTGCCTAGCATATGCAGATATGGTCTTGGAACACTGAGACCGAAAGGTCGAGCATGAATCATATAGTAGATATGATCAACATAGTGATGTTCACCTTTGAGAACTACTCCATTTCACGTGATGATTGGTTATGGTTTAGTTGATTTGGATCATGTGATCATTTAGATGATAAGAGAGATGTCTATCTAAGTGGGAGTTCTTAAGTAATATGATTAACTGAACTTAAATTTATCATGAACTTAGTACCTGATAGTATTTTGCTTATCTATGTTGTTGTAGATAGATGGCCCGTGTTGTTGTTCCGTTGAATTTTAATGCGTTCCTTGAGAAAGACAAAGTTGAAAGATGATGGTAGCAATTACATGGACTGGGTCCGTAACTTGATGATTATCCTCATTGCTGCACAGAAGAATTACATTCTGGAAGCACCGCTGGGTGCCAGGCCTGCTGCAGATGCAACTGACGATGTTAAGAACGTCTGGCAGAGCAAAGATAATGATTACTCGATAGTTCAGTGTGCTATGATTTATGGCTTAGAACCGGGACTTCAACGACGTTTTGAACGTCACGGAGCATATAAGATGTTCCAGGAGTTGAAGTTAATATTTCAAGCAAATGCCCGGATTGAGAGATATGAAGTCTCCAATAAGTTCTAGAGCTGCAAGATGGAGGAGAATAGTTCTGTCAGTGAACATATATTCAAAATGTCTGGGTATAACAATCACTTGATTCAACCGGGAGTTAATCTTCCGGATGATAGTGTCATTGACAGAATTCTTCAATCACTGCCACCAAGCTACAGAGCTTCATGATGAACTATAATATGCAAGGGATGGATAAGACAATTCCCGAGCTCTTCGCAATGCTAAAGGCTGCGGAGGTAGAAATCAAGAAGGAGCATCAAATGTTGATGGTCAACAAGACCATCCATTTCAAGAAAAAGGGTAAAGGGAAGAAGTAGGGGAACTTCAAGAAGAACGGAAAACAAGTTGCTGCTCAGGAGAAGAAACCTAAGTATGGACCTAAGCCTGAGACTGAGTGCTTCTACTGCAAACAGACTTGTCACTGGAAGCGGAACTGCCCCAAGTATTTGGCAGATAAGAAGGATGGCAAGGTGAACAAAGGTATATCTGATATACATGTTATTCATGTGTACCTTACCAGAGCTCGCAGTAGCACCTGGGTATTTGATACTGGTTCTATTTCTAATATTTGCAACTCAAAATAGGGACTACGGATTGAGCGAAGATTGGCTAAGGACGAGGTGACGATGCGTGTGGGAAAGGGTTCCAAAGTCGATGTGATCGCCATCGGCACGCTACCTCTACATCTACCTTCGGGATTAATTTTAGACCTAAATAATTCTTATTTGGTGGCAGCGTTAAGCATGGACATTATATCTAGATCTTGTTTGATGCGAGATGGTTATTCATTTAAATCTGAGAATAATGGTTGTTCTATTTATATGAGTAATATCTTTTATGGTCATGCACCCTTGAAGAGTGGTCTATTTGTGTTGAATCTCGATAGTAGTAATACACATATTCATAATATTGAAGCCAAAAGATGCAGAGTTGATAATGATAGTGCAACTTATTTGTGGCACTGCCGTATGGGTCATATTGGTGTAAAGCGCATGAAGAAACTCCATACTGATGGACTTCTGGAATCACTTGATTATGAATCACTTGGTACTTGCGAACCATGCCTCATGGGCAAGATGACTAAAACACCATTCTCTGGAACAATGGAGCGAGCAACAGATTTGTTGGAAATCATACATACTGATGTATGTGGTCCAATGAATATTGAGGCTCATGGCGGGTATCGTTATTTTCTCACCTTCACAGATGATTTGAGCAGATATGGGTATATCTAAATGAAACATAAGTCTGAAACATTTGAAAAGTTCAAAGAATTTCAGAGTGAAGTGGAAAATCATCGTAACAAGAAAATAAAGTTTCAACGATCTGATCGTGGAGGAGAATATTTGAGTTACGAGTTTGGTCTACATTTGAAACAATGCAGAATAGTTTCACAACTCACGCCACCCGGAACACCACAGCGTAATGGTGTGTCCGAATGTCGTAATCGTACTTTACTAGATATGGTACGATCTATGATGTCTCTTACTAATTTACCGCTATCATTTTGGGGTTATGCTTTAGACACGGCTGCATTCACGTTAAATAGGGCACCATCGAAATCCGTTGAGACGATGCCTTATGAACAATGGTTTCGCAAGAAACCAAAGTTGTCGTTTCTTAAAGTTTAGGGATGCGATGCTTATGTGAAAAAACTTCAACCTGATAAGCTCGAACCCAAAGCGGAGAAATGTGTCTTCATAGGATACCCAAAGGAGATTGTTGGGTACACCTTCTATCACAGATCCGAAGGAAAGACATTTGTTGCTAAGAATGGATCCTTTCCAGAGAGGGAGTTTCTCTCGAAAGAAGTGAGTGGGAGGAAAGTAGAACTTGATGAGGTAACTGTACCTGCTCCCTTATTGGAGAGTAGTTCATCACAGAAACCGGTTCCTCTGACACCTACTCCAATTAGTGAGGACGCTAATGATGATGATCATGAAACTTCAGATCAAGTTACTACCGAACCTCGTTGGTCAACTAGAGTAAGATCCACACCAAAGTGGTATGGTAATCCTATTCTGGAATCATGTTACTTGACCATGACGAACCTACGAACTATGAGGAAGCGATGATGAGCCTAGATTCCGCAAAATGGCTTGCGGCCATGAAATTTGAGATGGGAACCATGTATGAGAACAAAGTGTGGACTTTGGTTGACTTGCCCGATGATCGGCAAGCCATTGAGAATAAATGGATCTTCAAGAAGAAGACTGACACTGATGGTAATATTACTGTCTACAAATCTCGACTTGTTGCGAAAGGTTTTCGACAAGTTCAAGGAGTTGACTACGATGAGACCTTCTCACCCGTAGCGATGCTTAAGTCCGTCCGAATCATGTTAGCAATTGCCGCATTTTATGATTATGAAATTTGGCAAATGGATGTGAAGACTGTATTCCTGAATGGATTTCTGGAAGAAGAGTTGTATATGATGCAACCTGAAGGTTTTATCGATCCAAAGGGTGCTAACAAAGTGTGCAAGCTCCAGCGATCCGTTTATGGACTGGTGCAAGCCTCTCGGAGTTGGAATAAATGTTTTGATAGTGTGATCAAAGCATATGGTTTTATACATACTTTTGGAGAAGCCTGTATTTACAAGAAAGTGAGTGGGAGCTTTGTAGCATTTCTAATATTATATGTGGATGACATATTGTTAATTGGAAATGATATAGAATATATGGATAGCATAAAAGGATACATGAATAAGAGTTTTTCAATGAAAGACCTCGGTGAAACTACTTATATATTGGGCATCAAGATCTATAGAGATAGATCAAGACGCTTAATTGGACTTTCACAAAGCACATACCTTGATAAAGTTTTGTAAAAGTTCAAAGTGGATCAAGCAAAGAAAGGGTTCTTGCCTGTGTTACAAGGTGTGAAGTTGAGTCAGACTCAATGCGCGACCACTTTAGAAGATAGAGAGAAAATGAAGAGTGTTCCCTATGCTTCAATTTGCGCTTCGGGTAGCTTTTGGCTGGGCGCTTAAGTCCGTATTCTTCGGCTGCCAGGACATCGGTCCATCTATCGTTGAGTAGATCTTGATCAGCTTGAAGCTGCTGCTGCTTCTTCTTCAGGCTCCTTGCAGTGGCTATTAGCTAGCGCTTAAAGCTCTCTTCAGGCACGAGAGGTTCCTCAGGCACGATAAAATCCTCGTTGCCAAGGCTCGCCTCATCCTCGGAGGGTGGAAGATAAGTGCTGCCCTCCGAGTCGTCGTTTATGACCTGTTCATCAGGGCTAACTTGCCCATCTTCCCGATCGTCATGTTCGGCCGTTTATTCGTCGGGATCTTCTCTATGTTCGGCATCGTCCGGAGTGTGATCGTCTCCTGTGCCGGTGTTGCTGTCCTTGCTGTGGCGGGATTTAGAGCGGCGCCGCTGATGCCGGTGCTTTGGTTGTGTCTTAGGAGGCTCATCCTCAACTGGATTTTCATTGTCCTCATTGTTATTCTCTTTGGGTGTATCCACCATGTATACGTCATACGAAGAAGTGGTCGTCCAGCGTCCGGTAAACGGCGGGTTTTGGCCATGCTCCTCATCTGCATCGTCGTCCATACCGTCGATGTCTTCGGAGCCGTAATCGAGCATGTCGGTTAAGTCCTCGACAGTGGCTATGTAGTGGGTGGCGGGTGGGAAGCGAAATTCCCCGTCATCAGCCTCCAGTTCGAACCAGACATAGTTCGGCTGTGAGTCCCCCGCTAAGGACATATTTTTAATGAGTTCAGCACGTCGCCTAAAGGACAATGCCGAAAGATGTCCGCTGCACTAAATTCGGTGATTAATGACCGATCTGGATCGACATAAGCGGACGCACATGGTTCAGAACTTAACACCGGAAACGAGTCCGAGGTTTCGGAGACACAGATATCACCCGAGATTAGGTCTGCGTGTAGCTCCAACGCCGCGGAGTCTGCGACTTCTGTGGCGGGGTTGAGCTTCCCGTCTTCGGATGGCGTGATCTGCTCCGGATCTAAGGCCAGAGCGGTTAGAGGTGCAATTTCCTGAGTATGGTCCGATGACAGATTTAAGTCATGTTCATCGTAGGGATAGGGAGCGGCTGTCGTGGTCTCGAATCTGTCGAAGATCAAGTCTCCGTGGATGTCCGCGACATAGTTCAAGCTCCCAAATCTGACTTGATGGCCAAGGGCGTAGCTGTCAATCTGCTCCAGATGGCCAAGCGAGTTGGCCCACAGTGCGAAGCCGCCGAACACGAAGATCTGTCCCAGGAGGAAGGTTTCCCCTTGGACAGCATCGTTGTTGACGATTGAAGGAGCCATCGAACCTTTTGGGGACGGCACAGTGGAACTCTCAATGAAAGCACCAATGTCGGTGTCAAAACCAGCGGATCTCGGGTAGGGGGTCCCGAACTATGTGTCTAAAGTCGATGGTAACAGGAGACAGGGGACACAATGTTTACCCAGGTTCGGGCCGTCTCTATGGAGGTAATACCCTACTTCCTGCTTGATTAATCTTGATGAATATGAGTATTACAAGGGTTGATCTACCTCAGGATCGTAATGGCTAAAACCCTAGAAGTCTAGCTTGTATGACTGTATCCGTTTCCGGACTAAGCCCTCCTGTTTATATAGACATCGGAGGGGACTAGGGTTGTACAAAGTCGGTTATAGAGAAAGGAAACTTCATATTTGGTCGCCAAGCTTGCCTTCCACATCAGGGAGAGTCCCATTGGGACACGGGAGAGAGTCTTCGGTCTTGCATCTTCACAGCCCATTAGTCCGGACCATGTCCAAAAGGTCGGATGCCCGGGGACCCCTTAGTCCAAGACTCCCTCACCCGAAGCAACACGTCGCCACGGAAGCCGGCGAAGACGTTGACTACGTTGCCATGCCGAAGGCTTCATGTTAGCGGGCTAGTGTATTACTGTATCTCGGGAAAGCTGGCTATGACATCAAGCTCGTCCACAGCGGCGACTTCACGTGGGCCATGTCACAGGTTAAGTGGTCCATCCCCAATCCCTCTGGTTCAACCGCCATCAATCTCTTCGACGGCCCTGCCGCTGATCTCCTCCGCCAAGCGGTCAAGGATTTACAAGCTTTATACGCCATCAAGCCCATTTTGGCATTTCTGAAGGACACATTCTACGGCGGCGGCTTGGGATCCTCAATTGCCAAGTCAGATCTCATCGACCACGACCACGACCATGAGGAGGGCACCCACAAAGGTTCTTCCGATGTGAAACAGCCCATCTGTGACATCAGAGAGTGCACCATGGGTTTGTGCTCTTCCAACTGGAAGGATCTCGTCCGTGAAATGTGAGGCAACATTCTATCAGCAAATCTTACCTTTTCTAGCTTTCCAACCCGTACCCGTTGTTCTAGTAGCATTTGCCTTGCGGTGCTTTAACTGTGCCATGTTTAATTATTTCAGTTATGCAAAAATGTATTATTTAATAGTGCTATGTGATGTTTAAGTATGAATTGTCCACTTCAGTTTCACGAATGGCTATATTTGGTTGTTCATAGTGAGTAGATGCCTTGTTTATCTGTATTTGGTTGTTAGGTTGGTTGGAGTGAGCATTTTTTTCAGTTATCGAGCAGATGCCTTGTTTATATGTATTTGGTTCTTAGTTTGGTTGCAGTGAGCATTTGTCCAGTTATCAAGCAGATGCCTTGTTTATCTGTATTTAGTTGTTAGATTGCTTTTTTTAGCATCTATCCAGTTATCAAGCAGATGCCTTGTTTATCTGTATCTGCTTGTTAGGTTGGTTGCAGTGAGCATTTGTCCAGTTTTAAAGCATATGCTATGTTTATCTGTATTTGCTTGTTAGGTTGGTTGCAGTGAGACTCTGTCCAGTTTTCAATGGCTATATTTGGTTGTTATACTGGTCATTTATGCCTTGTTTATTTCAGTCATTCACAATGTGTTGTTCACCATGTGCAAGTCGGAACTGTGCCGCTCGACTACGTAAATACCAGTTTGAATGGCTATATTTGGTTCCAGTTATTCCTGGTGTAGTTAACACATGCCCTTTATTTCAGTTTTAAACATTTATCCAGTGTGATGTTTAAGCATTACCTACGTTCTATTCATTTTCAATAATACCAGTTTGAATTGCAATATTTGATGGCCGTTAAGCCTGCTGTCGGTATCATTGCCTTCCATTTTATATCTGCTTTAACAGCATGCTGAAACCAACACATTCAAGCTATCATTTCGAGATGATGTTCTTTACCTTTGCTATATTTGTTTGATGTTAAGGTTTCTGTACTTATAATGCCTTTCCACTACTTATGCAGGACAACAACAGGAGTGGCCACCATTTTCCGCCGAGGTTAGCTTCATCCCTCGGCTTATACACCCCCCGTCGTTCCATAATGAAGTGCATATAGATCTAGGCCTGGACACTTGTTAGCTTCTAATATTGACTTGTTTCTTGTAGGTACATATGCCCTTGGCAAGGATCCCCTTTCTGAGGATGGGGCAATGAGATATTCATGAACAAGTATCAAATGAGGAAACTAATAAGGTTTATTAGCAAAAAGGTGCGAATGGTGGCAAGAAAATTATTTGCTTATGCTCTATCCCACACAACAGTGAGCTGTAGGATTGTAACTACAAACTCTGCAGCCTTCTCTTTTTACTGCCCATAATGAGTTGTTAGACAACAATGTCTGAATCTTTTTTTCGGAGTGGTTCCCAAAGCAGTTCACACAATATTACCTTGCAAAGTACATGATTGGTGGACATGCAATGAAGGTTAAAGTATTTCATCCAGACTACAACGAGCATCGAGAAGTCATAATGAAGACAATGAAGGATGGATGGGGATTCATCACAAGGGGTTGGCCTAGAGTCGTGCGTGCATTACGCATGGAGGAGGGCACAATATGGGCATTTCTCTTCACCTTCTCCAGCAACCAGAATGTCTTTCGCCTCTCTCATTACAGTCTTTACTACAACTGTGGTTCATCATTCTTTACTTGGTGCTTCAGTAGTTCTTCAGTATATGTACCTGTGCATCGAATTATGCATTGGTGGTTGAACCTATATTTGTAATAAACATGGTTGGATATGAAATAAGTGATTGCCTACTTTCAAATTCCAAACATGTGATTTTTAAATTAGGGATTAATTAGGGACTACACTGCACACGGTTTGCGAAAGCGAAATGTCTGCGATAGATGTGGAGATCAGAAACATTTCTAGGATGCACTGCGTGTGCGATCAATCTCCACTGCACACACGACATCCTCTTGAAAACAGTTTGCGTTCGGCCACCTTGCGCAAACTTTACCACATAAAAACTATGTCTGATGGTTCTTCGGGGTTGGGGGGACTTTGGACCCTGAAACAGGGAAGTGCTGTTGGACGGACGAGCAACTTGCAATACCCGTAAAGAAGCTTCAGAAGTATATCACCACAGCACAAGAAGGGACGTTCATTCCCGACAGAGAGAAGGACGAGCTGACTGAGGCCCTCGGGAATCCTGAGCACCCTGGACGAACACGATGCACGCTAGGCTCCGTTCCGTGGAAGGTTGGGTTTCTTGGCGCAGCCGGTTACAAAACCCAGGAGAGGAAGAGGAAAAAGGAGCCGAGCAAAATGCAGAAGCTCAATGCAGAAGTACTAAAGCTAGAGGAACAAGTTGAGAGCCAGCGAGCTGCCGGTCAACCATCTCAGCGGCATGAAGCTACCCCGCCATCTCAGCGGAGAAGCAGCATGGCTTCCATGGAGCTCGTTCAGCCTGACTTCACGGCTCCTAGCTACCCTATGGATACTATCACAGAGGCTCAACATTGCCATCTTATGAAGAAATGGCAGAACCTCACTTTGAAGGCGGTTGTCGGCTCTGTTGCACCTCCTCAACCTGACGTAACTTTTCACTACTGTCCGATTCCACATGGCTATGCTGCTGTGATGGTGGATGAAGTAATGGAGGGATTTGAGGAGCTCGAGCTTGACCACCCTAGAGATGAAGGGGAGAATCAGCTGGTTCATGCTCTGAGGACTACATGTCTATGGCAGAAGGTGTACATCAACCTTCCAAACTAGACGCCTCCGCCTCCTCCTCCTCCTCCACCGGTGAGTCAGGGCACTCCGCCTCCAGCGAGTGATCGGGGCACTCCGCCTCCTTCCCCGGCTCCTCTAGTGCATGAGGGCACTCCGCCTCCTCCTTTGCCTCCTCCGCGCGTCTGAGCAGTCCGCCTCCTCCTCTGCCTCGTCAGCAACAGCGGAAGACAGATGCCACCGCTCCGCCTCCTCCAGTGCGTCGGAGTACTTCGCCTCCTTCTCCGCCTCGTAAGCAACAACGAAAGAGAGATGCCGCCGCTCCGGCGGCTAGCAGTACAGCCAGAGGCGGGAGGGAATTCAGATACGGTCCATCTCTCAAGCCTCTAGAAAAGTTACCATACGAGAGGACCGAGAAGGAAAATGCGAAGATCTGTGAAGCCCAAGTGAGGGAAATTTTTGCAAAGAAACCTCCACCTCCGAAGGAGATGATAGATCCAATGAAAGTGAAGTGCACCATCAATGCCCTGAAGCGACCACCACCGCCTCCACTAGATTCCAACTATGTTCGCGCTCTTAAAAAGACATATGAAGATGTGCGGCGGTCGGGAACTACTTCAAGTGATAAAAGGTTGGCAGAACGAAGAAGTGGGAAAAAATTCCCCAGCTCGGCGAACAGGCGAACTAATCATGCCCCCCGCTCAAGGTGTCTAGCGATATCATCGCTAATCTGCCGGGGATGATGCCCGGTACCAATCCTACTGATTACCTGGGCTATGATGTATAGTTTGAAACAATGGAGGTGGACAAATTCAGATACTAGTACGGGAAATCTCTCGTCAAATATGGAAGTCCTCCTCTAACAACGATGATGCGAAGATTCAATCAATGGTACATGATAACCTGCAGCGACTCTAGGAAGGATGTTTTGAGGATGAGAATTAAAGAGGAGCACAACCTCGTTGGAACTGATCTGTTCTATGTTGAATTTGATGAGTTATTCCAGTTATACAATCAAAAGGCCCTCGACAAAACACTCGTGACTTGCTACTGTCTGTAAGTACTACTTCTGCAATTAAGTCTCTATATATAGCTCAGCTCTTTCATTGCATATGTATATATAATTATCCTCACTATATTATGTAGATTGAAGATCGTCGAATGTAGAAAAGCACAATCTATGACATTGGGTTCATTAACCCAAATATCATACATGAATGGACGGTTGAAAAGAATGTCACAGAAACCGAGGACAATTTGCTACAATCGTTGCTAAAAAATCAAAACAAGGATAGAATACTCTTTCCTTACAACTTCAAGTGAGTCTTACTGTCTTGTGCATATTCGGTTTCCCTTATTACTCGACGTTATAGTAATGTAATTGATGAGTTATGCATGCGTGCGCAGGTTCCACTTTATTCTCATAGATTTTAAGCTTGAGCGGGGAGTAGTAACCATCTTAGACTCGAGACAAAAAGATCCCCAGGACTATGCGGACATGACTAAAATGCTCCAGAAGTAAGTTCAATCGATCATTATCGCACCATATCGGCAACTTTGTTCATTTCCTGATATCAAGTAATTATTTTATTAGTCTGGCAGGGTTTGGAAGAGTTCACCACAATTACTCTGGGGTTGCCGAGCGAGCTGCGATCTACACACCCGAAAGCAAGTACTACTACCTAGTTCCATGCATCTCCCATTGATTCTAGCTAGTTTCATCAATACCATTTAGCATGCTTGCTTATCAGTTTGATTGACCTCTATTTCTTGTAAAGTGCTTCTGGCAGGAAGCTGGGAATGATTTTTGTGCATACTATGTTTGCGAGTTCATCTACAACGCGACCTCTCTGCGGGGCTACTCTGAAAAACAATATCAAGTACGTAAGCTAAAATATTCACAATTTTATTTTATTACCATCATTTGTGTTGTGTTTCATTCATATACATGTATTGATCCTCTTCTTCAAATTAGGTGTGTCTGATGCGGGATGAACTCCTACCACAAGATCGCATACGAGCAATTCAAGAGGAATTGGCGTGATTCTTTCTTGACCATGCCATCAATAAAGCCGGAGAATACCATGTGGAAATTGACATTAGATGTTAGGGATTGTAAGGGATCTTATATTGTATATATGTAGCTAGTAGCACCGGATAGATATACGAAAACTTGTTGTTTGACAAATCTCTCGGAGAAAGAGAGGTGCACTCCTCTCTGTATATGTTCATGACGATCTTGTGTAATTAATGGTTCCTTCATTTGCTTACTAGCTAGCGTGTCGAGTTCTCCCTATACGTATAGTAGATAGCATCGACCAAGCACAGAGATAAGAGAGGTCACTTCTCTCTATTAGCGAGCGAACACAATACATGAAACCCCTAAATTAACCTCCAAAACATCCTACCCCCCCCCTTTAAAAAAAACCCTGCTCCTGCCAGCTGCTGACATGTGGATGCCTTTTGGTCCCGGTTGGTGTTACCAACTAGGACTAAAGCTCCTCCTGCCTGGGCGCCCCACAGCGGCCACGTGGAGCCCCTTCTGTCCCGGTCCGTAAGTGAACCGGGACTAAAGGTTTTGGGCTTTAGTCCCGGTTCCAAATTAGGTCTGGCAGATGCCGGATGAACTCCTACCACAATATCGCGTACGAGCAATTCAAGAGGAATTGGCGGGATTCTTTCTTGACCACGTCATCAATAAAGCCGGAGAATACCATGTGGAAATTGACATTAGATGTTAGGGATTGTAAGAGATCTTATATTGTATATATGTAGCTAGTAGAGTCGGATAGATATACAAAAACTTGTTGTTCGACAAATCTCTCGGAGAAAGAGAGGTGCATCCTCTCTGTATATGTTCATGACAATCTTGTGTAATTAATGGTTCCTTCATTTGCTTACTAGCTAGCGTGTCGAGTTATGTATAGTAGCAAGCGTCGACCAAGCACGGAGATATGAGAGGTCACTTCTCTCTATTAGCTAGCTAACACAATATATGAAACCCCTAAATTAACCCTCCAAAACCCCCTAACCACCCCCCACTTAAAAAAACAAAAACCCCTGCTCCTGCCAGCTGCTGACGTGTGGATGCATTTTGGTCCTGGTTGGTGTTACCAACCGGGACTAAAGGTCCTCCTGCCTGGGCGCCCCACAGCGGCCACGTGGAGCCCCTTCTGTCCCGGTTCGTAAGCGAACCGGGACTTAAGGTTTTGGGCTTTAGTCCTGATCCTTTAGTCCCGGTTCCAGAACCAGGGCTAATGGGCCTCTCGAACCGTGACAAATGGGATCTTTTATACTAGTGATAGCGCAATTCAACGGATTAGCCCAAAAAAAGGAACATGATTCATCAGAGTTCAACGACTGACAGTACAAATCCATACTACAAACATATATAAATATAAAACATAGATAAAATATAAACAGAACGAGGAAGGGAGGAGGAAATCACTATTTCCTCACTGGCCCCTTCCCCTTCCGGTTGTCGGTGCGGCTGTGCCCCTCCTCCGTGTAGGCGTCGGCGTGCGGAGGCGCGTGTCGTCGGAGCTGGAGGTGGAGTCGTCCGCCATATCTGAGTCGGAGCTACACCTCATGCCCGACAGCCTGTGGAGCATGTGGTCCTGCTCCTTGGCATAGCGGGTCGCCTTCGCCTTCGCTGCCTCCTCCTTTGTTGCCTCGCGCTCCGTTGGTGTACAAAAGTAGGGGCTTTTCTGTACCCATTTTACTTATGCATGGGCAGTCGTAGACACACCTGCGACCATGCTTGGCGGGGTAGAGGAAGGAAAGGTACGAGACTGCCAAGACAGCACTCAAACCAGAGGCATGAAGAGCGAAGGGGCGAGATAGACTTCCCCCGGCAAGACCCTTGCCAGGGAGGCCTACGTAGCCCCGGCAGGAGCCTTGTCAGGGCGACTTGCCCCACACCAGCGAGGCCGCCACCCTTGAGCCTGAGAGCTCTGACACCATCGACGACGTCGAGACCAAGACTCAGGGGCGCCCGCGTGGTGGCATGTGGATCTTTGTGAAGACCAAAGGCCTGCGAGTCTAGATAGAAACGAGAAGACGAAGTCCCCTAACAAAATCCTTTCCGGGGATAGACGAAGACCCCCGGCAAGATCCTTGCCGGGGACGGACGAAGACCCCGACAGGATCCTTGCCGGGGACGCCCACGAGACCCCGGCAAGATCCTTGTTGGGGCATCTGCGGGGCCATGGCTAGGCTCGCACCCACCAACATCTCGCTACCCCGCAGTCGTTCCGACGCGGCAACCAGCCCACCAACCAGGCAAGCGCATGCGTGGTAGCATGCAGCTTCTAGGCCAACTAATCAAGGACCTGCGTGGTGGTATGCAGATCTTCGTGAAGTCCCTATCACTACACCAGCACAGCAGCCATCCAGCTAGCATGGCGTTGCATGCTTCGTCAGCTTGGACGCGCATCGGAGTAGGGCGAGGCGGCGACGGACGAGATGAGCTCTGTTGCCGCCCCCGATAAAGCAAGAGGGCACGTACGCAGCACATTAAATGCATTTGTCCTATGGTGCCAGGTGATAAACTTGTACACTGTAGATACTTTCCACCTCCTCTGTGCCACTGTGGCGACCCCTTTGACATATAAAAGGAGGCCCGAGGCGTACTGTGGAAGGATTGGGACTGTCAGTGTCAAAACCAGCGGATCTCGGGTAGGGGGTCCCGAACTGTGCGTCTAGGCGGATGGTAACAGGAGACAAGGGACACAATGTTTTACCCAGGTTCGGGCCCTCTTGATGGAGGTAAAACCCTACGTCCTGCTTGATTAATATTGATGATATGGGTAGTACAAGAGTAGATCTACCACGAGATCAAGGAGGCTAAACCCTAGAAGCTAGCCTATGGTATGATTGTTGTAGGTTGTCCTACGGACTAAAGCCCTCCGGTTTATATAGACACTGGAGAGGGTTACGGTTACACAAAGTCGGTTACAATGGTAGGAGATCTAAATATCCGCATCGCCAAGCTTGCCTTCCACGCCAAGGAAAGTCCCTTCTGGATATGGGACGAACTCTTCAATCTTGTATCTTCATAGTCCAGGAGTCCGGCTGAAGGTATAGTCTGGCCATCCGGACACCCCCTAATCCAGGACTCCCTCAGTAGCCCCCGAACTAGGCTTCAATGACGACGAGTCCGGCGTGCAGATTGTCTTCGGCATTGCAAGGCGGGTTCTTCTCCAAATTCCGTGTACCTGTTGAATAATGTCCGGTTTTTGTAATGTAGCGCTCCTTGGCTTCTACGCCCAATAATGGCCATCTTCCACGTGTCAAATGAATACAAAAAGTCTGGGTGTTTTTACATTCACACCCCTAGCCGCGTAAATGAGCTGCCTATTTAAAGGGATGAAGATTTAGATCCAAACCACACCTTCTCCCCTCCGCGAGTGTTCATCAGAGCGCATCCGACAAAGGTCTATTCTACCATGGCCAGCCGTCGCAACTCCTCCTCTCGCCCTTCCAGTCCTAAGCCCAGAGATTGGGAGAGATGCTCCATCCCGCATAGCGAGCTAGTGTCACTCCAGACCAAGGGATTTCTCCCCCCGGCCTATATGGTCCCAGTTCGAGCCGGACTCGCCACCTATAATGGCGGAGAGCAAGCGGAGCGCGCCCCCAATCCCTCCAAGGGAGAGCGGGTATGCCTTGTCCCTTATTTAATAAGAGGGCTCGGATTTCCAATTCATCCGTTTCTCCGGGGGATCCTGGAGTTCTATGGTCTCCAGCTGCACAACCTCACGCCTACCTCCATATTGCATATCGCGGGCTTCGCAGCCCTTTGCGAGCTATTCTTGGATGTTGAGGCTCATTTCGCGCTGTGGAAGAGGCTATTCTACCTGGTGCCCCGTTCTCAGGAGGGGTCAATATATCAAGTGGGCGGAGCCGAAGTGTGGCGCATCGCCGGCACTGGATATCTATCCGGAACCCCGAAGAAGGCGTCCGAGGACTGGGCTTCAGAATGGTTTTATATGGAGGATGTTCCACTGCCGGATCCTATCCGGGTCGGTCTCCCCGAATTCAACAGAGCTCCCTTAAAGAAACGCTTAAGCTGGCGTCCACGGAGCTCTCAGAGAGAAAGTGACAGGGACGTCCTTTACCTGATGGGCCGGATAAGACTATTGGCTCATTCCGGACTAACCATGGTTGGAGTCATGGCCGTGTGCATCATGCGGGGGGTGCAGCCGCTTCAGTATAGAGGCTACCCCATGTGGGATTTTAACGGGGAGGATGACACCACTCGTTATGGTCGTAAGGGGCCGAACTCAGCTGCCTCTCTAGTAAAGATCTTATCCTCTTTGTACAAGGGAGAAGAGGAGGAATTCCTCCACGTCAACCCATAGGGTGGATTTACTATGTACAACCCTCCAAGTTGGGTAAGCGGACAATCCTGCTTGCCCATCCATTTTATATTCCCATGATTAAATACGTAGTCTAACGACTCATAGCAGGAACTGCGTCAGGAAGTAAAGGGTATAAACAGCCGTCCTCCACAGCCCGAGGATCCTGAACGGTTCCTCGATCCGGCCTCCGAAGAGGATCCGGACATATCTGTGGAGCTGATTGACGGGGTGTTTCATCAGCTGAGCAAGGACGATACCTTGGTGGCCATCACGGCCGACTACCCCGGGTTAATCCCGGCCTCCCAGGTAACTGAAACCGGAGTCTCATCACCTTGGAAAGGGATCCATCCTCACGTGATTTCAGTTTTCCTGACAACAACTGTGTTTTGCAGGGGAGGTTCCTGAGGCGGGAGGCCGATCCTGCGGCGGCTAGCCAACGAGGGGCCGCAGGGCCCCGTGGGGTAAAAAGGAATGTGGTCCGTAGTGAGGCGCCGGTGCAAAGGTATAGCGCGCATGTTTAGTCTAGGTGTCATTCCTTCAAGGCATATTAACACTCGTGCTCGGTGCTGGACAAAGAGGCCTCGCCAGACTATATCCGGAGAGGCTGCCAATCGTGCCTCGACCAGCCAGGCTCCACAGCCTGGCCCGGAGGCGGAGGCAAACACGAGGCACGCACCGGACGCTCCTCCGACAGAGGATGCAGACAGGTTGTCCGCCACCCATTCCGAGGTGGAGAGTGCCATGAATCACCGGCGCCGCCGGACAGTTCTCCGCGACACTTGTTTCTCCCAAGAGGCGTTGGATGCCTTCAATTCGGGAGATGCTTATCTCCGTGCCGCTCAAAATGGTCTAGCCAGAGCCACGGAGCAATATGTAAAAGACATGCGGGTGAGAAAATTTGATAGTTATATGGATCAGTAGCCCCCGAGACTTGAAATAGTTAGAATAACTGATTTAAGGATCATATAACATGCAAGCTCTTTCGGAGAAGAATACCCAGCTGTCCCGGGAGCTGAAAGAGTGCAAAGCCCAACTTGAGGCCGCACTAGCCACGACAGGGGAGCCCAAGGGGGCCCCCTCTGGTAATATATGCTTCAAAAAGATAAGTATTATGCGGAATGCGGCGTATGTGCTAATCTGACAAATGATATTGTAGATGATGCCAGACTGGATCCGGAAAAGCAACAACTTCTGCGCCAGTTAGAGACTGGTGAGAGCGTGCTAACAAAGGTGAGGCGGGAGAAGAATGATCTTCAGGATGCCAACACCAAGATGTTCGTTGAACTAAAAGATGTTTGTGCCCAGCTGTCGGACTCCACTAAGGAGAATCAACGGCTTCGACGCGGCATATATAGTAAGTTCCTAAACGAACTCTAAAAAAGGAGTTCAGCGAGGAAGTCGACTAACAGAGTTATGTCTGTAGGTATGCTAACAGGTCGTCCAGCAGGGGAGATGCCCGGTTCTACAGGTGACCTTCTTCCCAAGCTCTCGCAACTGCACGAGCGAGTTCGGCAGGCGATGTGAGGCGTTGTCCAAGCCTTATGGCCTTCCCTCTCCATGCCCGAGGGCCTTCGAGAGCTTGCAGAGAACCTGAAGGGAGCGCGGCGGCGCTTCCGGTTGTGGAAGATATCGGCCTGCTGTCAAGGAGCTAGGGAGGCCTTGGTCATGGTGAAGACGCGGTACACGAAGGCTGACCCAAACCACATGGCCGAGGTCGGACCTGTTGGGCCTGACGGGAAGGAGATCCCTGTAAGTTTAGTGTACAGCCAAGTAGAACTAGCCGCGAAGTATTCCCAGCAGGACTGTAAACTAGACAGCCTGTTGGATGGTATTGAAGAGGAATACGATCAGTCATATTGACTATGTAATTTTAATTGACATGTGTAATGCCTTCTAGCCGGATTGTAGATCGTTTGTCGTTGCCGACCTTTTCGCTTTGACCTCGGGAATTGACGGTCCGGAGTGTGTCCGAATACCCTTGCGGTTATATAAGAACCGGGGTATGCATGGAGTCCAGGCGTAGGGGTCATTAGTGCTTTATCAGACAAGTGCCCAACTAGTTATGTTATATTACATGGTTAGTAAGAAACATCTTCCAGACAGAATAGTTCCGTTAGGGGTTCCTTTCTCTGGGAGGCATGCCCTAAAGTGCATGTCCGGACTGCGAATGCAGAAAAAGCATCTGGGGGCACATAAATAAGTAAAAAAGGTCATCTTTAGTTCACCGACCGAATATTCCCTTAAGAACGCTAGCTTTCGGCTTCACCCAGTCTGAGGTACACATCTGGCTGACCCGGCAGTAACAATCGCAGAGGTGCTCCCATTACCACCTAGCCGAATAATCGGGAACGTAGGGGTAAGCACAGGAGCCACGCAACCCAGCTTGGCCAAAACTTAAGTCATATCGATGCATATAATGGCGAATAAAAGGTCATGCGGAAGTTTGACACATGTGTTGGGCACGAAGCCCGTAGAAATAAGCTTCTGTTTAAAGAAGCCCCCAGGTTTAGTGAGCGCGAATAACGAGCCTCTTGATGAGCCTTTAAGGGAAGGAGAGAAATGTAAGACAGAAAATATAAAAAATGGACAGAGGTAAGAGACGAACACAGAGTCCGGTGCTAGGCATAGAATCTTCGGAGACGGGCTGCGTTCCATGGGTTCGGCTCGAGTCGGTTGTCCGACGCATCTCGCAGGCAGTACGCTCCGCCAGTCAGGACTTGGTCGATTATGAAGGGACCTTCCCACTTAGGCTTCAGTTTGTCCTTTTTCTTGTCCGACAGGCGTAGAACTAGTTCGCCAACGTTGTAATTTTTGGCCCGTACTTCTCTGCTTTGATATCTTCGAGCCTGCTGTTGATAAAATGCGGAACGGGCTTTTGCCACGTCACGCTCCTCCTCCAAGGCGTCCAAATTGTCCTGTCGATCGAGTTCGGCTTCTCTTTCTTCGTACATGCGCACTCGAGGTGAGTCATGAATTATGTCGCAAGGCAAAATAGCCTCTGCGCCGTACACCATGAAGAATGGTGTGTATCCGGTGGTGCGATTCAGCGTGGTCCACAGCCCCCAGAGTACGGAGTCGAGCTCCTCTACCCAGTGCGTGTTGGATTCCTTGAGGGACCGCACTAGTCTAGGTTTGATGCCGCTCATAATAAGACCATTTGCACGTTTGACCTGGCCGTTAGTTTGTGGGTGATAGACGGATGCATAATCGAGCTTGATGCGCATGTTTTTGCACCAGAGTTTTACCTTGTCGGCCGTAAAGTTTGTGCCGTTATCAGTGATGATGCTGTGGGGGATGCCGTAACGGTGTACGACCCCGGATATGAAGTTTATCACTTGTCCGGATTCGGCCGTCTTAATAGGCTTGGCTTCTATCCATTTGGTGAACTTGTCCACCATGACCAGTAAGTATTTTTTCTTTTGGGTTCCGCCTTTAAGGGGTCCAACCATGTCAAGCCCCTAGACCGCGAAAGGCCAAGTGATGGGGATAGTTTGGAGGGCGGTGGGTGGCATATGGCTTTGGTTTGCGAAAAGCTGGCAACCGACGCATCGTTGGACCAAGTCCTGAGCGTCTGCCTGGGCCGTCGTCCAATAAAAGCCTGTACGGAAAGCCTTGCTTACAAGGGACCGAGCTGCCGCGTGATGACCACCGAGTCTGGCGTGAATTTCAGCCAGCAAGTTCCGCCCTTCCTCTTCGGAGTGCACCTTTGAAGGACTCCGGTAGTGCTTTTCTTATAAAGTTCTCCCTCATGGACTTTATAGACCTTAGATCGCCGCACTATGCAGCGTGCCTCATTTTGGTCCTCTGGGAGCTCCTGCCTAGTAAGGTAGGCTAGGAATGGTTCTGTCCATGGGGCGATGACGGCCATTATTACATGGGCTGAAGTTGTAATTTCATTGGCAGAGCCTCCGATTATGTTAGATTGTTCGGTGCCGGACAGTGCAGTTGGGTCCGGGCTGTTATTACCAGGTTCCCCTTCCCATACTACGGATGGCTTGAACAACCTTTCCAAGAAGATGTTGGGGGGACTACATCGCGTTTTGCGCCGATGCGTGCCAGGACGTCTGCCACCTGATTGTTTTCCCGGGCTATGTGGTGAAATTTGAGCCCCTCGAACTGAGCTGGCATTTTTAAGACGGCGTTGCGGTAAGCTGCCATTTTTGGATCCTTGGCATCGAAGTCTCCATTTATTTGGGATATCGCGAGGTTCGAATCCCCGCGCACCTCTAGGCGTTGAATGCCCTTGGATACTGCCATCCGGAGACCATGTAAAAGGGCCTCATATTCGGCTGCATTGTTGGAGTCCGTGTACATAATCTAGAGTACATATTGAACTGTGTCTCCTGTGGGGGATGTCAAAACGACGCCGGCCCCTAGTCCGGCCAACATTTTCGAGCCGTCGAAATGCATGATCCAGTTTGAGTATGTGCCGTACTCTTTAGGGAGTTCGGCCTCCGTCCATTCTGCGATGAAGTCGGCCAAAACTTGCGACTTAATAGCTCGCCATGGCTTATAAGTTATGTCGAACGGGAGGAGATCGATGGATTCCCTTGTCTTTGCAATTATTGCAGAAGATTGAGATTGCGTCTTCCTCGCGGTAGTCCTTTATCCTGTTCATAACCAGGAGGAACCTCGCCTAGTAATGATGTACTGTTTCTTCAGGATTTTGCCTGATTTGGGATAGATCGCTTATGTTCGGGTGGGTGGGTGAAATTAAATCCGAAACCTCACCCAATCTGAGACTCAGAGGCCGAGGAGTTTCCGGACTCTGAAGTTTGGATTCTTGAATGTTGTCCAATGAATCTAGCCCGTTGCCTAATTCTAAGTTCAGGTCTTGAGTTACATCCTCCCATCCGCGGGTATCCGGCTTGGAGGGATCAGGAATCCGGACGTAGCTAGTCCTTAAGATAGATGAAGGGTCGCCGCACTGCGCCTCTACCACGGCAACATGATGGGTGACTTGGGGAGATTTAATCTCCCTTAGATCGGGTTTAAGCCCAACTTGGTCGTAATCCGTAGTGACCCCGAGGGCGGCGATGCGATCCAAGAGCTCGTTTACGGCGGAGAGCTCCATTGGATCCAACTGTTCGACGAGTTCCGAGTTGACGTGAAGATTGCTTTTGATGACCCGAGAGGTCACCGTCAGCGCAACAGCCGAACAGGCGGTCATAAGAAAACCACCTAGCCAGAGAGCTTGGCCGACAGCTAAGGCTCCCTTAATAACAGTGCCGTCTTTAAAGACGGGGAGAGGCATCCGTCCTGATTGCGACGGCACAGGAACTCTCAATGAAAGCACCAATGTCGGTGTCAAAACCGGCGGATCTCGGGTAGGGGGTCCCAAACTGTGCGTCTAGGCGGATGGTAACAGGAGACAAGGGACACAATGTTTTACCCAGGTTCGGGCCCTCTTGATGGAGGTAAAACCCTACGTCCTGCTTGATTAATATTGATGATATGGGTAGTACAAGAGTAGATCTACCACGAGATCAAGGAGGCTAAACCCTAGAAGCTAGCCTATGGTATGATTGTTGTACGTTGTCCGACGGACTAAAGCCCTCCGGTTTATATAGACACCGGAGAGGGTTAGGGTTACACAAAGTCGGTTACAATGGTAGGAGATCTAAATATCCGCATCGCCAAGCTTGCCTTCCACGCCAAGGAAAGTCCCTTCCGGACACGGGACGGAGTCTTCAATCTTGTATCTTCATAGTCCAGGAGTCCAGGAGTCTGGCCATCCGGACACCCCCTAATCCAGGACTCCCTCAGGGACTTTTTGGACTGGGCACGCATAGTAGCTAGTGCAAGAACGGAAGAACACCAAATAAACACAGACAAGCAGGACTAGGGTTTTACGCATCGTTTGCGGCCCGAACCTGGGTGAAAATCCCCTCGCGCTGATCGATAGACCTACTCTTTGCGCAGCTCCACGCCCCGCCAACCATAGAAGGGATTCCCCGGGATCCCATAGGTTTCTTTTTCCCCGACATCTTTGGCACGCCAGGTAGGGGCAGCCGAGGCTGTGAAAATCTGGTCTAAAAGTTAGCGCATCGACTTCGTCATCACCATAGCCCCCAAGAAGAAGGGGATCACAGTGATAGGATCGTCTGGAGCCGGACCGCCCGTACCATTGTGGGCGGGCGACGGGGCAGCCACGGATGGCAGCGAAGGCGTGGCCCACAAGCATCCATGACACTGGCAATCGGAGCCAGGCGAGCGGCGTCGTTCATGCCCAAGACGACGAGCCATACGCCATTGGGTCCAGGGGCGGGGCCATGCATCCCACGGGCGGCGCGGCGACCTCCAGGACGCCCCAGCCGGTGCCCATGCCGCAGTCTTCCCAGGCCGTGCATGACGAGCAACACCGCGATGTCGGTGCCCCCGGGCACTGCCACGAGAAGAGCCCTTTGCGTCACCCCCGAGATGCATCGGGCCAGCATGCGCACCCGGACGCTGGCAAAAATGGTGCGCGACCGCGAGACCGTGATAGAGCTCCTTCTAACATGGTTAGAAGTAGAAGTGTGTCGCAGTCCACGCAACTTTCGCTGCCACCCACGCTAGTAACATGAAAAATGCAACACACATGATAATCATGATGCAATGCAACAAAATGACAAGAGGCACATCACAACCATGAAGCATATAACGAAGCAAGATGATCATGGCAAACGAACAAGAATGGCACAATGCAATATAATAAAAGATGAACATGATGCAAGAAGCAAAAATGACAAGGCACTCAACATGGTCATGGCATAAACATATAGGAATGAAATACGCAAAACAATTATGATAATGCCACAAACATAATAAAAACACGTCAACAACTAAAAATAAAAGGAAGGCAACTCGAGCATCGGATCCGGGGCGTTACAACTCTCCTCTACTAACAAGAGATCTCGTCCCGAGATCTTAGGAACAAGACGGGGAGGAAAAAGGGATGATGTGAAATAAGAACAAAAGAGAGATGAAGAACAAAGACGAGAACACTCAGGTAGAAAAGAGGAATTACAATTATGACGAGAACCAAAAGCACGAGGAACGAGATAGATTCTGAAACCACTCCGGTTAGAACAAGATAGACAAGGAATAAGAACGAAAGAATTGTGATAGGATCTCAGTTGAACATAGAATGGAATAGAACTTGAACTTAACAAGATGGCATGACACTTGACGAGAGGAGCAACACAATGCCTCCGGAAAAACTCAAAAGAGTGGAATGAGAAAAACGGAGAAGAAGATGACAACTTCTACCACGAATGAAATAGAGGGCATCCTTAGAAGAAAAGATTGAAGGAAATTGTTGAGAAAACCAACAACAAAGAATTGCTTGTTGTGGACTTATAGATAACATCTCAAAATTATGAGGTGATCTCTGACCACAAGCGGAAAAGATTGAATAGTTGAGAAGAATGAAGAAATGCAAAACTCCACTTCAAAAGAATATGGAGAATTAATTGCACCTCAAAAGCAAAAAGAAGAAGATACTTGAGCTCCTCCAACAATAATCTTGATGAACACTTGAATAATGAATTAAATACTGACGAACCACCATGAAGAACTCCGATAACAAAAGAATGATGAAATACAATTGAAGGATGGAAAGAATAAGGATTAAGCCTTGCTATGATTTAGATGGAGGTTCTGACGAGATGGCCGAGGAAGCTTGGAACTCCGGAAAAGAAAAGATGAACAACTTGGAATCGAGAGATTATTCCTCACGGACAATCTCCGAAGAAAAGAATTAATCAACTTGACCAGGACGAAATGAGAATAAGAATTATGTTATGCTTCTCCTTCATCAAATAAATTGATGCGAAGCAATGGATTACATACAACTTATTCACCTTGGGAACGAACGAAGAGAAGAGAACGAATCGCCGGAAAGAATTAGAAAATGAACGAAGATACTTGAGGGAATTTAAGGAAAAAACAAAAAGATCGCGAACTGATTGAAGAATACTTGAACGAAGCACCGGAAGAATATTGAGATGAACGAAGATGCACGGATATAGAATAATTGGAGAATGAATTCAAAAGCTTAGAACGAAGAAATATTCCGAAAAGATGACCTCCGGATGATCGAGATGGAAAGCAACCCCTAAAATACTCCGGATGATTTAAAAGAATTGCACGACTGGAAACAATTTGATAGGATAACATCGAGCTAGCACCGCGAATTTCGGGAGAACGGACAAGATTTAGAGGAAACTCTTCTTCGGTCTTCCACTATTGGAAATGATGACGAGAACACCATCAAAATGGCTGAGATACTCCGGGAAAACAAAAAAGGGAAAGATTCAACCAAAATGAAAAAAAATTGGAAGCTATCTTGGAGAATGCATCTGACTAATGAAATTCATACTTACGTCAAATTTGAAAAGAACTCGAGAATACCTTCGGGAAGTTAGAATAGTCAGGTAAGATCCTGGGAAAGGACCTGTGGGTTAGGGCCCACTGAAAAAAAGGCACCGGAATGATTGAAAGATTTGAATGACGTGACAACCTCGAATTAAATGGATGCAAACACAAATCGTCTGAGATGTCTTCAACACTCCGGGATAATAGAATGGTGAGAGGAGCAACAAGCAAGGGGAAAACACTTTGGTGAAGGAAAGAATACGATCAACACCGGAAACTTGAATTGGATCCACCGGAAAGAAAACGAGAAAAACGATGATTAACTAGACGAGAATTCACCGGTTGAAACAATTGAGGAAAGATTGAAGGGGCTCCGCATGAATGAAATAACTGCTCGAATAGAGGCTCAGACTCCAGAATAAAAGTGGTGGGAGGGAGGGAAAAAAACAGAGGCAACTTGAACGGGGAATTGACGAGTAACTTGAAGAGAAAACACCGGTTGAAATAATTGAGGAGAGAATGCAAAGGCTTCGCACGAGTGGAATGGATACTCGATTTCGGACTCCAGTTCCGAGAGGAAGAAGGGTGGGCGGGTGGGAAAAACAAGGACAACTTAGGACAGGGAAAACAACATCGGTTGAAAAGAGCTGAGGATTGATCTCCCAAAAGACAAAGAGGGTCGAATCAGCTTGACGAGAAATGCGCCGGACAAAAGAGGATGAACAACGAACGAAAACTAACCGCGTGATCCTAAAGAGAAATTTGAACGAGAAGAGGAGTAGTTCAAAACACCTATGTTAAGATTTCTCACCAGAGCGACGAAGGGGCTGAGGAGTAAAAAGAATTCCTACTCTCCGATATAACTAGACTCCGAAAAAGATTTTTTTCTAGACACGACATCGGCCAAACTATACAATCAATCAAGGGGGCCCCTAGGGTCGGTCGAGGCTCTGATACCAACTTGTCACATCCAATATGCGACCCTATCTTAAAGGAACTCGAAGGTCCCACCAAGGATAGAAGCGCATCTTGAAGACGCTTTTGCAAGGTGGATATCATTACATCAACATTACATAATAGTGGGGATACATCCAATACATACCAAGTCACATGAATACAACGATACACCATATACAAGATCAAAATCCGACTAAGGATGAAACATAAACAGAAACTCAAACGACATCCACCCTGCTAGCATAGGCTGCCGACCAGGAACCTAACCCAAGATCGACGAAGAAGAAGAAGAAATCCAAAACAAGTGAACATCGCTCTCGCATCATGATCATCGCATAACCTGTACCTGCAACTGTTGGTGTAGTAATCTGTGAGCCACGAGGACTCAGCAATCCAATTACCATGGGTATCAAGACTAGCAAAGCTTAATGGGAAAGGAAGGGGTAAAGTGGTGAGGTTACAGCAGCGACTAAGCATGTATGGTGGCTAACTTACGAAACAAGAGCGAGAAGAGGAGCTTAGCAAACGGTCGTCATCTAGTCATGATCAAGAAGTGATCCTGAACTCCTACTTACATCAAACATAACCCACAAACCATGTTCTCCTCTTGAACAACCCCGAAAAGAGACAATCACGGTTACACACACGGTTGGTGTATTTTAGAAGAGTTTACTTCAAGTTTACTACAACCGGATATCAACAAATTCCCATCTGCCACATAACCACGGGCACGGCTTTCGAAAGTTCAAACCCTGCAGGGGTGTCCCAACTTAGCCCATTATAAGCTCTCGTGATCAACGAAGGATATTACTTCTCCCGGGAAGACCCGATCAGTCTCGGAATCCCGTTTACAAGACATTTCGACAATGGTAAAACAAGTCCAGCAAGACCGCCCGATGCGCCGACAATCCCAATAGGAGCTGCACATATCTCGTTCTCAGGGCAACACCGGATGAGCACACCGTACAACTAAAACCAGCCCTCAAGTTTCCCCGAGGTGGCGCTGCAAAGGACTCTAGTTTGGACCAACACTTAGACAAGCATTGGCCTGGGGGGCTAAAATAAAGATGACCCTCGGGATGCACGACTCCCAAGGGAATAAGGTAATAGGCTGAGGCAAATGTAAAACCAATGTTGGGCCTTGCTGGAAGAGTTGTACTAAAGCAAACTGTCAAGGGGGTCCCATAAATCACCCAACCGCGTTAGGGACGCAAAATCCGGGAACATAACAACGATATGACGGAAACTAGGGCGGCAAGAGTGGAACAAAACACCAGGCATAAGGTCGAGCCTTCCACCCTTTACCAAGTATATAGGTGCATTAATAATATAAGAAATATTGTGATATCCCAACATAAACATAAACCAACATGGAGCAATTTTCATCTTCACCTGCAACTAGCAACACTATAAGAGGGGCTGAGCAAAGTGGTAACATAGCCAAACAATGGTTTGCTAGGAAGGGTGACAAAGGTTAGAGGTTCATGGCAATTTGGGAGGCTTGATAAGCAAGTGGTAGGTAACGCAACATAGCAATAGAACGAAGCAGCTAGCATAGCAATGATAGTAATGAGATCCAAGGTGACGGTCATCTTGCCTGAAATCCCGCAAGGAAGAAGAACGAATCCATGAAGAAGATGAACGGACGTAGTCGAACGAGTCCTCACAATCGCAACATAACCGGAACTATCAAGAAGAAGGAACACCGGAAAGGAACATAAAACATGGTAAACAACCATCACATTCACATGGCATAATGCACAATCAAGTATGATGCATGTCCGGTTTAATGAGGCATGGCATGGCAAAGTGCAACAAGCAACACTACAAATTAAGTGGAGTTCCCCACATGGCTCATTTAGTTCTCTCTCGGTTATGTACCCAACAATATTAAATGTTGTTAAACATGGCAAGAGGTGAAGCATAATAAAACTACACATCTAGGCAAGTTTAAATGAGGCCGGAACTACAAACAACAATTCCGGAAAATCCTCATATGCATATTTCAAATTTGCTACTGTTCTGCCCTAAACAGAATTTTAATGTTGTTAAACAGCAAAATAAAGTGCACCATGTTAAACTAGGCATTTTTCTACCCCATTTACATATAAAGTTTATTAAATTCGGAGCTACGGTTATTAAGTTATGGAATAAATCAATTTAACATGGCATTTATGCAAAATTAAACAAACAGCAAGTTTAAACATTTTAAACATGGATGAGAGTTGGATATTATGAAACTAGATGAATTTCTAAGCATTTTACATATGTTACATGCTTTATTATAATGCATGGATATTTAGATATGGGCAATGCAAAATAATGGCATTTCTGAAAATAAGAATGCACAGGAAAATGCTAAAATACACAGAGTGGGGAAAAAATGCACGGGCCGAATTACAGCAACCTGCAGCGGCTCAGGAGGACTTGGCCCGGGTGAGTGCTAAGTGTGTGTGTGTGCATAGTAATAAGGGAAAAACAGAGCAAAAATATGGGGCGCCTGAAACTCGATCCCCAGGCCCCTCGGATGGATAGTGGCTGCGCCAACCACTAGGCTAGCAACCACTAGGCTAGCTATGTGCTGGTGATGCAAAAGGAGATCAGCGGGAAGATGAAGCATATGCTCAACGTGACCAGGACCCAAACTGAAGCGTCCGCACGGGGACTCGCCCGCGACGTGAGCCAACAACAACAGCTGTTGTGGTTTCAGAGGACCGGCGGGGGTGCGGAATCCTTCTAGGGAGGCTGCAGGAATGGGGTATGGATGCGTGCGTGCAGAGCAGCTGCGGGAGATTGGCTCGAGCACGAGGCCGTGCTCGTCTCGGGCGTCGGCGAGCAAGTGCGGCAGAGGTGAGCATGGCGCGGCGAGCGAGCGGCAAGCAGGCAGGGTGCGCGCGCGGGTGCAGATGCATGCGGGGGCTACGGGCGCGTGTACGTGGGCCAGCTCGAGCGTGCAAGAAGGGGAACGACAGAGGTTGCGAAGATTTCCGGCGATCAAGGCCTCGGATATGCACAGAACGCCGGCTTCGTGGACAGAATCAACAAGGGGACAAAGACTGGGAGGAGCATGAGCTCACCACGGGGGTGATGACGACGATAGAACGGATGGATAGACGACGGAGGCGATGAAGGAGCTCGTTGAACTTGACATTCCTCAGTGTTGAGGATATTATTTGTGCATGTACATTGTCTTTTGTACATTAGGCCAACCTCTCTAGTTGTTGTATAGATTGAGGTAGAGGCCCCACATTGTACTCATATATACCGTGCACATTGCACCTAATCAATACATCGTGCAATCATAATCTTATATGGTATCAGTTTTTAGGTTCTAATCCTAGTCTTCCGCTGCCGCCGCCGCCGCCGCGCTCCTCCACGCCGCCGCCGTCTGCGCACCTCCCGTGCCGGCCGCCGCTCCTTCCCTCCCTATGCGCGTGCTTCCCCAGCCGCCGCTAGCCTCGCGTCGTGTTGCCTGTGTTGATCGTCGAGGCTCTACACACGTATGGCTATGGCCAAAATCCATTGAGCTGCCTGCTGGCTTGCTAGCTAGTTGGTTAGACGTACGTGGCTCTCGCCTCTCGCATCGCTAGCCGCTCGCCTCGGCAGCTCCTCGCATCGCCCGTTCGCCCACTCACCAGATCGCCCGCTGGCCTTGCCCGACGCTGCTCGCCTGCATCGCCTATTCCCGATCGCCAGCACGCCTCGCTTGGTCGCATCACCCGCCAGCGCCCGCTCGCCTTGCCAGCCGCTGCTGCCGTCTGTCACGATCCGCCGCTGCCAACCGCCCGATGGCGTCCACTGGTCCGTTCACTGCCGTCTCTGCCGTCCTGCTGACGGCGCCCTCTGGCGCGGCTTCATCGCCAGTGTCCTACGGCACGGCCTGTGACACTCCAAAAAATTTTATTTGGTTTTTATCAAAAACTTTGTGGTTTTGAGGAGAGACTTTTTTATTTATTTTTTCTTTCTCAGAAAAACCCTCTTCTTAAAAACCTCCTTTTGCCTTGGCAGGGATTTTATTTCTTTCAAACTTTGGTGGTTGATCTTTTGCAAACTTCTTCTCTGTTGGTTCTCTCTCAAAATTATTTTGGGAGTTTAATCTTTTTCTTTTAAAAAGAAACTCCATGAAAATTTGGGATTTTCATATCTTTGAAGCCACCCTTGGCTTTGTATTTTTGCCCATGAGATAAAACCCCTCCAAAACCTCCCCTCCCCCTAGTGATCAACCTAAATTCTCTGTCCCAACTAATCCAAACTGGTTTTGGATTTTTATTCTAATTATTTTTCCCCTCAATTCAATTCTGAAAATTATTTGGAGCCTGAGAGATTTTCAAAGCAAGTGCCCTACTGCATTTGAGTTTTGACCTCAAACCAATTCTCATGGATTGTCCTTTGAACCCACAACCCAGAACCATCTTGATCCACTCCTCCTCTTTTCAAATTTTTCAAAATTCAGTCTTTGCAAGTTTGGACCAGATTTGCCAAATTTGGTGAAATTCATATCTACACTCCTCCAAAAATTCCACCAAAAATCATGCAGCCTACTTGAGCAAGGAGAAGCCACTCCACCAAAAATCAGCTCAAGCAAAAATCACCAGAGGCCATTTTCATTCGGTCGAACACCTTGTGGGCACTGTTACTGTTCAAAGTTCAGAAATTCAGTTTCAGTGTCATCTTCAGTTTCGACAGTTTCAGTCACGCGGCCACAGTGCACTTGGCACGTTGCTCGCGGCCTCGCTTGCTTGTCCGAAGCTTCACACGCGCACTTGGCGCGACCCTGGCGTCGGTGGCACCCTGGCCCGCCTGCGCCAGCGTGTCTTGCGGCGGCCGGCTCCCCGTAACGGCCGACAGGGAGGAGACCGGCGGCGCAACGCCGTTCGGCACCGCCCAAATCCTCTGGTGGCTCCGCGTGGCCTTCTCCGTGCCAGCGCACGCATGCGGCACCGTCGCCGTGGCGCAGCACGCACGGAGCGCGCTCTCTGCCGCCGACGGGCCCGCGCCACCCCGTTCCGTCGAGCTCGACCCAAACACCCAAACCCGGCCAGTTTAACACTAAAACGGGCCCATTGAACCTCCGTGATGACGCTCGACCCCCTAACCACCCCGACCGAGCACTGCGCCACCGTAATTGCTCGCCGGTGATCCTCGTTCACGGCAACCGCCTCGGACCGCCTATATAAAGGGGTCCCGAGCTCACTCTCGTGCACGCAACACCCCCACTACTCACCAAAACCCCGCCAGGCCACTAGGGGGACCTCGAGGAGGTTTCCTCCCCCAGCTCCGGCCGCCTCGCCCCGCCTCGGCCTCCAGCCCGATTCATTCTGGTGAGGCCATCTCCGGCGCTCAAACCCCGTTCGCTACCCTCTCTAGCTGCCAGGAGCATAACCCCCTCTTCAATTTAACCTTTGCAGCCCTCTCCGACGAGCCCCTCGACCACCCGAGCCGCCGTCCGCCGGAGCAGAGCTCGCCGTCGACGTGGTGCTCGCCGACCGACTCCACTACCATCAACTGACGCGGAAGGGTACCCTGAGCACGGAGGTACTCTCCGATCTCTTTGCCTCGCCGTGGATCGCCGCCGGCGACCACCGCGGCTCTCGGGCGCCGGCGAACTCTGCCGCCCCGTTTGAACTTTTGAACCTGACGGGTGGGACCCCACCGTCAGCCTCTCTGCTCTCTCTTTCGAACCGTTTTCTGGAAGCGCCTTCGGGCAAAATGCGTTTTCTCTTCGGGCTGGCGTATTCGCTACCGAAGCGTTTTCTGTTTTTATAAACTAGCCCCTGGAAATCTTCTGTTTCATTACAGATAAGTCCCTGGACAAAAACCCTTATAACTTTTAATCAGAAAAGTATTTTTGATTGATTCTTTTTCTGTTCTCTTTAAAATTTTGTCTAGTTTTTTATCAGATTTATTTGAAAAATATTTGGTTTACCTTCTGTGCTCTCCTTGGTATTTACGTTAGCGCATATATTTTCTTTAAAACGTAGATACCGAAGGTGGTGACGGAGCTGCGAACTTCACCGAGCTAGGCTCCGACTACTCTGAACCAGGCAAGCATGTTTGAACTTTTGATATGATGAGTGTCTCGGCATGTTTTGCATTTAGTTAGTTTCATGGCATGTTGGTAAGCATACCGATGAACGTTATTTTATGTGATAACAAGGTGAGTGAGTTCAATGATCCATACGTGGATGAATGTGAATATGAATGGCCATGTGTTGGCATGAGGATGGGTACGATGGCAGTGTTGTAGCATGCCAGTCTTACGCCAGACTATGTGACTTCAGTGTCAAACCATATCGGTCCAGTACCTATCATTTCCTTCCTTGTACTACCACATGTTTTCCGCAAGGAATGTGGTTTAGTAAGTTGCAAACCACTTTCATGGTACACACCAAAGAGGAGAGGTCGTGATGATGGTTCCATGGCCCTGGATTAAAGCCAGTCATCCGGTCAGGGGGCATGGGTGTTTCCGGTTGGGACCGAGAGGGGGGCACCCCTTAGAGCGCGCGTATATAAATTTGATCCCATGCTATTCGAGATTGTGATCTCCCCGTCTCAAAAGTTTTTCTTGGACGATGACTAGGGTGATTTCCTAGCATCGAGAGGTAGGATGGGTATGTACCGGTTAGTTGTGTTTTCTTCCGAAATACAATAAACGGAACTAGTCCTTCGTGACTACGGAAATCCGTTGACTGTGGGAAAAAATTTGTACAAACTCTGCAGAGTCATATATTCCTCCAAATCATCTCTTCCATGTCAAGTTTCGTTCCATCTGATCCTAATCAAATGTCAGCTTTGATGACAGAGACTCCGGTGAATCACATGTGTGCTAAGTCCGGTTAAAAGATTACTCCTGTGGATGGACTAACCCGTTTGTTTTCATGAATTGAATGTTTATTATGAGTATTATTTACTTGCGAATTAAAGCCCTTTATGTGATGTCGCTCAGACGTCCGACTGTGGCATTTCTTTTAAAGCCCTTTCTGTGATGTCGCTCAGACGTCCGACTGTGGCATTTCTTTTAAAACCCTTTCTGCGATGTCGCTCAGACGTCCGACTGTGGCATTTCATTTAAAGCCCTTTCTGTGATGTCGCTCAGACGTCCGACTGTGGCATTTCTTTTAAAACCCTTTCTGCGATGTCGCTCAGACGTCCGACTGTGGCATTTCTTTTAAAGCCCTTTCTGCGATGTCGCTCAGACGTCCGACTGTGGCATTTCATTTAAAGCCCTTTCTGCGATGTCGCTCAGACGTCTGACCATGGCATTTCTTTTAAAGCCCTTTATGTGGTGTCGCTAAGATGCCCGACTGTGGCATCATTTCCTTATT